>NC_053025.1:501127310-501322709 GCF_003073215.2 Triticum urartu
ATTCAATATTGCATACTAAATGTCTCTGCATATTTAATAGTCATATCCTCAAATAGAATCATTAAAGAAGCAAACATATGCAAACAATGCAAACATAACAGCAATCTGCCTAAACATGATAGTCTGTAAAGAATGCAGCAACATCCATACTTCCCTAGATCCAAAAATTATGAAAGAAAATTCCCACTGTAGTAAATTTATCAGAGCTTAATATGCAAAAGGTTTCAATATTTTATCACATTCTGACTTTTCTAGGGAATTATTGCAACAGCGGTAAACTTTCTATTTTCAGACAGCAACATGTGGACTTCTAAAATAGGCATAGTAAAGGCTATCAATGCCACTTTTATTGAAATAAAAGATACAAAACATTGTTCTAAATAACAGTAAGCAAATCTTAACAAAATAAATTGACGCTCCAAGCAAAACACATATCATGTGGTGAATAAAAATATAGCTCCAAGTAAAGTTACCGATGAACGAAGACGAAAGAGGGGATGCCTTCCGGGGCATCCCCAAGCTTAGGCTCTTGGCTATCCTTGAATATTACCTTGGGGTGCCTTGGTAATCCCCAAGCTTAGGCTCTTTCCACTCCTTATTCCATAGTCCATCGAATCTTCACCCAAAACTTGAAAACTTCACAACACAAAACTTAACAGAAAACTTGTAAGCTCCGTTAGTATAAGAAAATAAATCACCACTTCAAGGTACTGTAATGAACTCATTATTTATTTATATTGGTGTTAAACCTACCGTATTCCAAATTCTCTATGGTTTATAAACTCTTTTACTAGCCATAGATTCATTAAAATAAGCAAACAACACATGAAAAACAGAATCTGTCAAAAACAGAACAGTCTGTAGTAATCTGGATCAAACGTATACTTATGGAACTCATAAAATTCTCAAATAAATTGCTGGACGTGAGGAATTTATCCATTAATCATCTTCAAAAAGAATTAACTCAATATCACTCTCCAATAAAAACTGGCAGCAATTTTCGTGAGCGCTAAAGTTTCTGTTTTTTACAGCATGATCAACAAGACTCTCCCCAAGTCTTCCCAAAGGTTCTACTTGGCACAAAGACTAATTAAAAGCATAAAAACACATCTAAACAGAGGCTAGATGAATTATTTATTACTAAACAGGAACAAAAAGTAAGGAATAAAAATAAAGGTGGGTTGCCTCCCAACAAGCGCTATCGTTTAACGCCCCTAGCTAGGCATGATGATTTCAATGATGCTCTCATAAAAGATAAGAATTGTAACATAAAGAGAGCATCATGAAGAATATGACTAGCACATTTAAGTCTAACATACTTCTATGCATAGCGATTTTGTGAGCAAACAACTTATGGGAACAATAATCAACTAGCATAGGAGGGCAAAATAAGCATAACTTCGAAACTTTAAGCACATAGAGAGGAAACTTGATATTATTGCAATTCCTACAAGCATATATTCCTCCCTCATAATAATTTTCAGTATCATCATGAATGAATTCAACAATATAACCATCACTTAAAGCATTCTTTTCATGATCTACAAGCATAGAAAATTTACTACTCTCCACATAAGCAAAATTCTTCTCATGAATAATAGTGGGAGCAAACTCAACAAAATAACTATCATGTGATTGAAAATTAAGATCAAGATGACAAGGTTCATTGTTATTATTATTCTTTAAAGCATACGTGTCATCACAATAATCATCATAGATAGGAGGCATGCTTTCATCATAATAAAATTGCTCATCAAAACTTGGGGGACAAAAAATATCATCTTCATCAAACATAGCTTCCCCAAGCTTGTGGCTTTGCATATCATTAGCATCATAGATATTCAAGGAATTCATACTAACAACATTGCAATCATGCTCATCATTCAAATATTTAGTGCCAAACATTTTATAGATTTCTTCTTCTAGCACTTGGGCACAATTATCCTTTCCATCATACTCACGAAAGATATTAAAAAGGTGAAGCGTATGAGACAAACTCAATTCCATTTTTTTATAGTTTTCTTTTATAAACTAAACTAGTGATAAAACAAGAAACTAAAAGACTCGATTGCAAGATCTAAAGATATACCTTCAAGCGCTAACCTCCCCAGCAACGACGCCAGAAAAGAGCTTAGTTGACGGGGTGTTAGTGCCGCTTTCCTCGCCTCCCCAGCAACGGCGCCAGAAAAGAGCTTGATGTCTACTACATAACCTTCTTCTTGTAGACTTTGTTGGGCCTCCAAGTGCAGAGGTTTGTAGGACAGTAGCAAATTTCCCTCAAGTGGATGACCTAAGTTTTATCAATCTGTAGGAGGCGTAGGATGAAGATGGTCTCTCTCAAGCAACCCTGCAACCAAATAACAAAGAGTCTCTTGTGTCCCCAACACACCCAATACAATGGTAAATTGTATAGGTGCACTAGTTCGGCAAAGAGATGGTGATACAAGTGGTATATGGATAGTAGATAGAGGTTTTTGTAATCTGAAAATATAAGAACAGCAAGGTAACTAATGATAAAAGTGAGCATAAACGGTATTGCAATGATAGGAAACAAGGCCTAGGGTTCATACTTTCTCTAGTGTAAGTTCCCTCAACAATAATAACATAATTGGATCTCATAACTATCCCTCAACATGCAACAAAGAGTCACTCCAAAGTCACTAATAGTGGAGAACGAATGAAGAGATTATGGTAGGGTACAAAACCACCTCAAAGTTATTCTTTCCAATCAATCCGTTGGGCTATTCCTATAAGTGTCACAAACAGCCGTAAAGTTCGTACAAGAATAACACCTTAAGACACAAATCAACCAAAACTCTAATGTCACCTAGATACTCCAATGTCACCTCAAGTATCCCTGGGCATGATTATACGATATGCATCACACAATCTCAGATTGATCTATTCAACCAACACATAGAACCTCAAAGAGTGCCCCAAAGTTTCTACCAGAGAATCACAACGAAAACGTGTGCCAACCCCTATGCATAGGTTCATGGGTGGAACCCGCAAGTTGATCACCAAAACATACATCAAGTGAATCACGTGGTATCCCATTGTCACCACAGATACGCATGGCAAGACATACATCAAGTGTTCTCAAATCTTTAAAGACTCAATCCGATAAGATAACTTCAAAGGGGAAACTCAATTCATTACAAGAGAGTAGAGGGGGGAAGAAACATCATAGGATCCAACTATAATAGCAAAGCTCGCGATACATCAAGATCGTATCACCTCAAGAACACGAGAGAGAGAGAGAGAGATCAAACACATAGCTACTGGTACATACCCTCAGCCCCGAGGGAGAACTACTCCCTCTTCGTCATAGAGAGCACCGGGATGATGAAGATGGCCACCGGAGAGGGATTGCCCCCTCTGGCAGGGTGCCGGAACGGGTCTAGATTGGCTTTCGGTGGCTACGGAGACTTCTGGCGGCGGAACTCCCGATCTATTGTGCTCCCCGGTAGTTTTAGGGTATATGGAGATATATAGGCGGAATAAATACGTCAGGGGAGCCACGAGGGGCCCACGAGGGTGGAGGGCGCGCCCCCCTACCTCGTGGCCTCCTTGGAGCTTCCCGTATGTGCACTTCAAGTCTTCTGGGCTTCTTTCCTTCCAAAAATGGGTTCTGTGAAGTTTCAGGTCAATTGGACTCCGTTTGGTTTTCCTTTTCTTCGAAACCCTAAAACAAGGTAAAAACAGAAACTGGCACTGGGCTCTGGGTTAATAGGTTAGTCCCAAAAATGATATAAAAGTGTATAATAAAGCCCATAAACATCCAAAACAGTAGATAATATAGCATGGAGCAATCAAAAATTATAGATACATTGGAGACATATCATCAAGCTCCTCCACCCAGTGCGTATCTGATTCCTTCAAGGATCGCACTAATCTGGGTTTAATGCCGCTCATGATAAGACCATTTTCTCGCTCGACTTGACCGTTAGTTTGCGGGTGATAGACAGAGGCATAATCGAGCTTAATTCCCATGTTGCTGCACCAAGTTTTTACATCGTCGGCTGTAAAGTTCGAGCCGTTATCGGTGATGATGCTGTGGGGGATGCCGTAATGGTTTACAACCCCGAATATGAAGTCTATCACTAGTCCGGACTCGGCCATTTTAACTGGTTTGGCTTTCATCCATTTGGTGAATTTATCCACCATGACCAATCAGTATTTTTTCTTATGGCTTCCCCCTTTAAGGGGTCCGACCATATCAAGCCCCTAGACCGCAAAGGGCCAAGTAATGGGGATTGTTTGGAGAGCGGTAGGTGGCATATGGATTTGGTTTGCAAAAAGCTGGCAACCGACGCAACGTTGAACGAGGTCCTGTGTATCTGCTCGGGCCGTCGGCCAGTAAAAACATGTACGAAAGGCCTTGCTTACAAGGGCCCGAGCTGCGGCATGGTGGCCGCCAAGTCCAGCATGAATTTCTACCAAAAGTTGTCGTCCTTCCTCTTCGGAGATGCACCTTTGAAGTACTCCGGTAGCGCTTTTCTTATAAAGCTCTCCCTCGTGGACCTTGTAGGCTTTAGACCGCCGCACAATGCAACGTGCCTCGTTTGGGTCATCAAGGAGTTCTTGCCTAGTTAGGTAAGCCAAGAAGGGTTTTGTCCACAGGGCGATGACAGCCATAATCACGTGGGCCGAAGGTGTTATTTCGGTGGCAGAGCCTCCGATTACATCAGAGTGTTTGGGGTCTGGTGTTGTGGCCGGATCTGGACTGTTTTTGCCGGTCTCCCCTTCCCACACCACGGATGGCTTAAACAGCCTTTCCAAGAAGATATTAGGTGGGACAGGGTCGCGCTTAGCGCTGATGCGGGTGAGGATATCCGTCGCTTGATTGTTTTCTCGGACCACATGGTGGAATTCGAGGCCCTCGAACCAAGCTGACATTTTGAGCACGACGTTGTGGTAAGCCGCCATTTTTGGGTCCTTGGCGTCAAAGTCCCCATTTATTTGAGATATTGTGAGGTTCGAATCCCCCCGCACCTCTAGGTGTTGGATGCCCATGGAGACTGCCATCCAGAGACCATGCAACAGGGCCTCATATTCTGCTGCATTGTTGGAGTCTGTGTATAATATTTGGAGTACGTATTGGACTGTATCTCCGGTGGGGGATGTCAGGACGACGCCTGCCCCCAGACCAGCCAGCATCTTAGAGCCGTCAAAGTGCATGATCCAATTGGAGTACGCACCATACTCTTTAGGGAGTTCAGCTTCCGTCCATTCGGCGATGAAATCAGCCAATACTTGCGACTTAATGGCTCATCGTGGTTTATATGTCATGTCGAATGGGAGGAGCTCGATAGCCCATTTAGCAAGCCGGCCCGTGGCATCGCGGTTATTTATTATGTCGTTGAGTGGTACTTCGGAGGCCACCATAATTGAGCACTCTTGAAAGTAGTGTCGTAGTTTCCGGGATGCCATGAAGACCGCGTATGCTATCTTTTGATAATGTGGGTACCGTGATTTGCATGGAGTGAGGACGGTGGATACGTAGTATACCGGCTTTTGAAGCGGGAACTTATGTCCGCCCGTCTCTCATTCGACGACGAGCACTGCGCTTACAACTTGGTGTGTTGCCACTATATATAACAGCATTGGTTCGCCGACATTTGGCACGGCCAAGATTGGGTTGGTGGCCAATATGGATTTTATTTCTTCCAATCCGGCCGTGGCCGCATCCGTCCACTCGAAGTGTTCGGTGCGTCGAAGAAGGCGATAAAGAGGTAGTTCCTTTTCTCCTAATCGGGAGATAAAGCGGCTTAAGGCAGCCAGGCATCGAGTTAACTTCTAGATTTGCTTGAGGTCTGTTGGGATAGCCAACTGTGACAAAGCTCGGATTTTAGCCGGATTTGCTCAATTCCTCTATTGGAGACGATGAAGCCCAAGAGCTTTCCGCGGGCACGCCGAAAACGCATTTTTCTGGATTGAGCTTGATGTCATATGTTCGGAGATTGTCAAACGTGAGCCTGAAGTCGTCTATTAAGGATTGGATGTGTCTTGTTTTAATGACCACATCGTCTACATATGCCTCCACTATTTTGCCAATTTGTGTTTCCAAGCATGTCTGAATGATGCGTTGATAGGTTGCACCAGTGTTTTTGAGCCCGAAAGGCGTGGTGTTAAAACAGAAGGGGCCGTATGGAGTGATGAATGCCGTTGCGGCTTGATCGGGCTCCGCCATCTTAATTTGATGGTATCCAGAGTATGCGTCGAGGAAGCACAATGAGTCGTGTCCTGCGGTAGCATCGATAATTTGATCGATGCGGGGGAGGGGGAAGGGATCCTTGGGGCAAGCCTTGTTAAGGTCCCTGAAATTGACACATAGGCGCCAGGATTTGTCCTTCTTTGGTACCATCACCAGGTTTGCTAGCCAGTCCGGATGTTTTATTTCTCTAATGAATCCGGTCTTGAGTAACTTGGCTAGCTCTTCTCCCATGGCTTGTCGCTTAGGCTCAGAGAAACGCCGAAGAGTCTTCTTGATCAGCTTGAACCCCTTTAGAATGTTAAGGCTATGCTCGGCCAGCCTGCGTGGGATTCCTGGCATGTCTGAAGGATGCCAGGCAAAGATGTCCCAATTCTCGCGCAAGAGCTCCCGCAGTGCGGCGTCTGTTGTGGGGTTCAGCTGTGCCCCGATGGATGCTGTTTTTGTAGGGTCCGTTGGATGGACCTGGAATTTGACTATTTCGTTCGCTGGTTTAAAAGAGGTGGACTTGGGTGTTTTGTCGAGTATCACGTCGTCCCTGTCCACTATGGAGCATAGCGCAGTTAGTTCTTCGGTCGCAAGGGCTTCGGATAACGCCTCGAGGGCTAGTGTGGCGGTTTAGTTTTCGGTGCAGAGTGCTATGTACGGATCACTAGCCAGAGTGATGATTCCATTGGGCCCGGGCATTTTGAGCTTCATGTACTCGTAATGGGGTATAGCTTGGAAGATCGTGAATGCCTCCCGCCTTAAAAGGGCATGGTATCTGCTACTGAACAGGGCCACTTGGAATGTGATTTCTTCGGACCTATAATTCTCCGGCGTGCCGAATACCACATCTAGTGTGATTTTTCCCGCACATCGTGCCTCCCGACTAGGGATGATTCTTCTGAAGGTCGTGTTTCTTTGCTCAATGCGGCTCTTGTCTATTTCCATTTTGCTAAGAGTTTCCTCGTAGATGAGGTTTAATCCACTGCCACCGTCCATGAGCGCTTTAGTAAGCCAGAAGCCGTCCACAATTGGACTAAGGACCAAAGCGGCTGGTGCTCGGGCTGTTCGGAATTGAGGTTCTTCACTGGCATTGAAGGTTATGGCAGTGTCGTTCCATGGATTTATTGCTGCAACGTGGCAAACTTCGGCAAGGCCGCGGAGTGTTCGCTTGCGCCTATTATTTGAGGCGAAGGTCTCAAAGACTGTCAATACTATATTGTTATTTTCCATGGGATGGTGCTCTGTTGTATTGTTGATGAGGATATCCTCGCCGCTCTTGGCCACCTGCCGGAGTATCCAACATGCTCTAAGGCTGTGTGTTGGCATGGTATCCGCTGTACTGTGAATTTTTCATGGCCCATTGAGCCATCCCTCTAATACAATTCTACGCCCTGTAGTGGGCTTTTGTTTCTTTGTAATTGCCTCGGGTGACTTACGAGAGCACACCCTTTTAGTTCGGACGGGGGGTTTAGTGAGAGCCGGAGGGTCCCAGAATTTTGTTTGGGTTTTCCAGGCGCTTTCCATCGCACAGTACTTCCGTACTATGGCCACCAAGTCAGCGAAGTGTGCTATGTCACGGCGACTTATGGCGTTGAGGATTCCCTTGTCCGTGCAATTTTTGCAAAAGAATGAAATTGCATCTTCCTCGCGACAGTCCTTGACCTTGCTCATTACAAGGAGGAATCTGGCCCAATAGTGATGTACTATCTCTTGGGGCTCTTGTCTAATGTGGGAAAGATCACTTGAGTCTGGGTGGGTGGGCATATTTAGGTCCGAACCCTGACCCGATCTGAGACCCAGGGGCGGAGAAGTTTCCGAGCTTGGCAGTTCGGACTCCGGGATGTTGCCCAATAGTTCCGGCCCGTTGTCTGATTCTAGGTTCAAAGCTTGGGCCATGTCCTCCCGTGGACGGGTATCCGGCTCGGAGAGCTTGGGAATCCGGACATAGTTTTTCCTCAAAATAGAGGAAGAATTGCTACATTGCTCCTCCACCACCGCTATCTGATGGGTGACCGGCGGAGAATTAATCTCCCTTTGGTCGGGTTTAAGCCCGATCCGATCATAGTCCGTTGCGACTCCCAGGGCGGTGATGCGATCCAAGAGCTCATTCAAGGAAGAGAGCTCTATTGGATCCATCTGCTCGGCGAATCCCGAGCCGACGTGGAGGCTGTTTTTGATGACCCGAGAAGTCATCGTCGGCGCGACGGCCGAACGGGCGGTCATGACGAAGCCGCCTAGTCGGAAAGTTTGGCCTACAGCCAGGGCTCCCCCTGAGGTAATGTTGTCCTTGACAACAAGACGAGCCATCAAGCCTTATCATGGCGGTATAGTGGAACTCCCAATGAAAGCACCAATGTCGGTGTCAAAACCGGCGGATCTCGGGTAGGGGGTCCCGAATTGTGCGTCTAAGGCGGATGGTAACAAGAGGCGGGGGACACAATGTTTACCCAGGTTCGGGCCCTCTCGATGGAGGTAATACCCTACTTCCTGCTTGATTGATCTTGATGATATGAGTATTACAAGAGTTGATCTACCACGAGATCGTAGAGGCTAAACCCTAGAAGCTAGCCTATGATTATGATTGTTGTCGTCCTACGGACTAAACCCTCCGGTTTATATAGACATCAGAGGGGGCTAGGGTTACACAGAGTCGGTTACAAGGGAGGAGATCTACATATCCGAATTGCCAAGTTTGCCTTCCACGCAAAGGAGAGTCCCACCCAGACACGGGACGGAGTCTTCAATCTTGTATCTTCATAGTCCAACAGTCCGGCCAAAGGATATAGTCTGGCTGTCCCGGGACCCCCTAATCCAGGCCTCCCTCACCATTGTTGTTTGAGGAAGAGCTAATGGAGCAAGGTCGACCACAAAAAAGAGGGGAAAGAGCATGAGGACGAGAGCATACATGGACAAGATACCAAAACTGGGGCCGAGCAAAAGGAACAACATTTCAGAAGTGGGTCGGTGATTACTTCCATGAACGTGGGAAGTTTTACCACGGAAATTTTAGAATGACCGAACCGACGTGTCAATTCAAAAGAGGTGGGGCTTCATCCAATTGGAGCGCAATAAATGTTATGGTTCTCATGAGAATGTCCCTGGCCGGCCCGTGAGTGGCCTTGGCGTCAAAGACATGCTATATGTTTCCTTCCCTAGTTCCTTCTCTTGTTCAGATGAGCATGCATCCTCCTCCTATGCATGTAAATGTATCTTGTTGGTCATCTATATATGTAGGTGTTTCAATGGACACCTTCAAGGTCCAAAATGCGAGCAAGACATTCACCTTGAGAGAATGTTCGACGATAACCCACGACTGCCCGAATTTTAAGGACCAATATGCGGCCCAAAAAGAGGGTGGGGGCTCATCGGCCGCCTACCCAACTGAAAGTGAGAAGAGGCTAGGGGAATACCAATTCCAATGTGTATCCAAAGCTTGATGCTTCGACAATCGCCTTGCAAGAAACTTTGAAGGGATTCATGGCCCAAAAGCAAGAGAGGAAGCACCAAGAGAAAGATGAGGCAATGAAGGCCTAGTTTGATAGACACAAGAAGAAGCTCAAGATCGATGGGACCAATGACCAGTCAAGACACTAGGTAGGGACACTTCTCATGCCTCATGCTCTTGTGATGCACCCATCTCACCTAGTCACCCACACCCCCTCCCACAAACACCACTATCCTCCCTCACCATCACAGGTCCACGTGCCCAATGACATTTCCCTCCTCACGGCATGCAGCGGCGTCATCCCAGATGGCTCCACCTTTCGTTCTCGAGGCATGATATGTCTCCAATGTATCTATAATTTTTTATTTTTCCATGTTGTTATATTATCAATCTTGAATGTTTTATATGCATTTACTAGCAACTTTATATCAATTTTGGGACTAACTTATTGACATAATGCCCAATGTTAGTTGCTGTTTTTTGCTTATTTATTATTTTGCAGAATACGAATACCAAACGAAGTCCAAATGCCACGAAACATTTTGGAGATTTTTTTCTGGCAGGAAGACACCCAGGAAGCTTCTGGAGGGCATGAGGGGATGCTCGTGGGGCCCACTAGGCACCAGGGCACGCTAGGGGCCTCATGCATGCTCTGGTGGGTAGTGGGGCCCACGGGCACCCCTTGACCTACCTCTGCCTCTATAAATACTATAAAATCCCAGAAACCTTAGGGGAGTCGACGAAATACTTTTTCCGTCGCCGCAAGTTCTAGAACCACGAGATCCAATCTAGAGGCCTTTCCCGTCACCCTGTCGGAGGGGGCAACGATCATAGAGGGGTTCTTCATCATCCTTGTTGCCCCTCCAATGATGCGTGAGTAGTTTTATCACAGACCTACAGGTCTGTAGTTAGTAGCTAGATGGCTACTTCTCTCTTTTTGATCTTCAATACAATGTTCTCCTCGATGTTCTTGGATATCTATTTGATGTAACTCTTTTTTGCGGTGTATTTGTTGGCATCCGATGAATTGTGAGTTTATGATCAGTTCTATCCATGAATATTATTTGATTCTTCGCTGAACTCTTTTATGCATGATTGTTATAGCCCCGTATTTCTTCTCCAATTTATTGGTTTGGTTTGGCCAACTAGATTGATTTATCTTGCCATGGGAAGAGGCGCTTTGTGAAGGGTTCGATCTTGCGATGCTCCATCTCAGTGACAGAAAGAGACATGACACACATGTATCATTGCTATTAAGGGTAACCAGATGGGGTTGATTCATACGTGAGTTTATCTCATCTACATCATGTCATCGTTCTTATTGCATTACTCCGTTTTTTCATGAACTACACTAGATGCATGCTGGATAGTGGTGAAGGAAATATGCCCTAGAGGCAATAATAAAGTTGTTATTTTATATTTCCTTATATCATGATAAATGTTTGTTATTCATGCTAGAATTGTATTAACCAGAAACTTGATACATGTGTGAATACATAGACAAAACAAAGTGTCCCTAGTATGCCTCTACTTGACTAGCTCGTTAACCAAAGATGGTTAAGTTTCCTAACCATAGACTTGTGTTGTCATTTGATGAATGGGGTCACATCATTAGAGAATGATGTGATGGACAAGACCCACCCGTTAGCTTAGCATAATGATCGTTAAGTTTTATTGCTATTGCTTTCTTCATGACTTATACATATTCCTTTGACTATGAGATTATGCAACTCCCGAATACTAGAGGAACACCTTGTGTGCTATCAAACGTCACAACGTAACTAGGTGATTATAAAGATGCTCTACAGGTGTCTCCGAAGGTGTTTGTTGGGTTGGCATAGATCGAGATTAGGATTTGTCACTCTGAGTATTGGAGAGGTATCTCTGGGCTCTCTCAGTAATGCACATCACTATAAGCCTTGCAAGCAATGTGACTAATGAGTTAGTTGCGGAATGATGCATTACAGAATGAGTAAAGAGACTTGCCGGTAATGAGGTTGAACTAGGTATGAAGATACAGACGATCGAATCTCGAGCAAGTAACATACCGATGACAAAGGGAATGACGTATGTTGTCATTGCAGTTTAACCAATAAAGATTTTCGTAGAATATGTAGGAACCAATATGAGCATCCAGGTTCCGTTGTTAGTTATTGATCAGAGATGTGTCTCCTTCATGTCTACATAGTTCTCAAACCCGTAGGGTCTGCACGCTTAATGTTCAATGACGATTTGTATTATGAGTTATGTGTTTTGGCGACCAAAGATTGTTCGGAGTCCTGGATGAGATCACGGACATGACGAGGAGTCTCAAAATGGTTGAGAGGTAAAGATTGATATATTGGACGGTAGTATTCGGACACCACAATGGTTTCAGAGTGTTTCAGATATTTATCAAAGTACCGAGGGGTTACCGGGACCCCCCGGGGAAAGTAATGGGCCACATGGGCCATAGTGGAGAAAGAGGGCAGCCCACAAGGGGTGGCCCCCCCATGGGGAGTACGAATTGGACAAGGGGAGGGGGCGCTGCCCCCCTTTCCTTCTCCCTCTCCATCTCGTTCCCCATTTTCTCCTCCGAAAGAAGGAAGGGGGCCGATTAGGACTAGGAGTCCTAGTGGGTTTCCCCCCACTTGGCGCGCCCCCTAGGGCCAGCCTCCTCCCCTCTCCTCATTTATATACGGGGGTAGGGGCACCCCAAAGGACATCAATTGTTTCTTAGCCATGTGCAGTGCCCCCCTCCACCGTTTACTCCTCCGGTCATATTGTCATAGTGCTTAGGTGAAGCCCTGCGCAGATCACATCACCATCACCATCACCATGCCGTCGTGCTGAAGAAACTCTCCCTCGACACTTTGCTGGATCAAGAGTTCGAGGGATGTCATCGAGCTGAACGTGTGCTGAACTCGGAGGTGTTGTACGTTCGGTACTTGATCGGTTGAATCGAGAATACGTTTGACTACATGAACCACGTTAAACTAACGCTTCCGCTTTCGGTCTACGAGGGTACGTGGACACACTCTCCCCCTCTCGTTGCTATGCATCTCCTAGATAGATCTTGCGTGATCGTAGGCAATTTTTTGAAATTGCATGCTACGTTCCCCGACAGTGGCATCCGATCCAGGTCTATGTGTAGATGATATGCACGAGTAGAACACAAAGATTTGTTGGCGATCATAGTCATACTGCTTACCACCAACGTCTTATTTTGATTCGGCGGTATTGTTGGATGAGGCAGCCCAGACCAACCTTGCATGATCACATTCATGAGACCGGTTCCACCGATAGACATGCAACTAGTTTTGCATAAAGGTGGCTGGCGGGTGTCTGTTTCTCCAACTTTAGTTGAATCGAGCCGGTCCTTGTTGAAGGTTAAAACAACAAACTTGACGAAACATCGTTGTGGTTTTTGATGCGTAGGTAAGAACGATTCTTACCAGAAGCCCGTAGCAGCCACGTAAAACTTGCAACAACAAAGTAGAGGACGTCTAACTTGTTTTTGCAAGGCATGTTGTGATGTGATATGTTCAAGACATGATGTGATATACGTTATTGTATGAGATGATCATGTTTTGTAAAAGTTATCGGCATCTGGCAGGAGTCTTATGGTTGTCGCTTTATTGTATGAAATGCAAACGCCATGTAATTGCTTTACTTTATCACTATGTAGTGATATTTGTAGAAGCAATAGTTGGCGAGACGACAACGACCTTATGATGGATATCAACGTGTCAAGCTGGTGGCAATGGAGATCATGATGGTGCTTTGGAGATGGAGGTCAAAGGCACAAGATGATGATGGCCATATCATGTCACATATTTTGATTGCATATGATGTTTATCTTTTATGCATCTTATTTTTCTTAGTATGGCGGTAGCATTATAAGATGATCCCTCACTAAATTTCAAGGTATAAGTGTTCTCCCTGAGTATGCACCATTGCGACAGTTCGTCGTGCCAAGACAACACGTGATGATCGGGTGTGATAAGCTCTATGTTCACATACAACGGGTGCAAGACAGTTTTGCACATGCGGAATACTCGGGTTAAACTTGACGAGCCTAGCATGTACAGAGATGGCCTCGGAACACTTTGAACAAAAGGTCGAACGTGAATCATATAGTAGATATGATCAACATAGAGATGTTCACCATTGAAAACTACTCCATCTCACATGATGATCGGACATGGTTTAGTTGATATGGATCACGTGATCATTTAGATGACTCGAGGGATGTCTATCTAAGTGGGAGTTCTTAAGTAATACGATTAATTGAACTTAAATTTATTATGAACTTAGTCCTGATAGTTTTTGCATATCTATTTTGTAGATCAATGGCCCGTGCTACTGTTCCCTTGAATTTTAATGCGTTCCTATAGAAAGCTAAGTTGAAAGATGTTGGTAGCAACTACACGCACTGGGTCCGTAACTTGAGGATTATTCTCATTGCTGCACACAAGAATTACATCCTTGATGCACCGCTAGGTGCAAGGCCTGCTGCATGAGCAACTGTTGACGTTATGAACGTCTGCCAAGCTAAATCTGATTACTACTTGATAGTTCAGTGCGCCATGCTTTACAGCTTAGAATCGGGACTTCAAAGACGTTTTGAACATCATGGAGCATATGAGATGTTCCAAGAGTTGAAGTTAATATTTCAAGCAAATGCCCGAGTTGAGAGATATGAAGTCTCCAAGAAGTTCTATAGCTGCAAGATGGAGGACAACAGTTCTGTCAGTGAACACATACTCAGAATGTCTGGGTACCATAACCACTTGACTTAGCTAGGAGTTAATCTTCCGGATGATAGTGTCATTGACAGAGTTCTTCAATCACTGCCAACAAGCTATAAAGGCTTCATGATGAACTATAATATGCAAGGGATGAACAAGATGATTTCTGAGCTCTTCACAATGCTCAAGGCTGCAGAGGTAGAAATCAAGAAGGAGCATCAAGTGTTGATGGTTAACAAGACGACTAGTTTCAAGAAAAAGGGCAAAGGAAAGAAGGGGAACTTCAAGAAGAATAGCAAGCAAGTTGCTGCTTCCGGGAAGAAGCCCAAGTCTGGACCTAAGCCTGAAACTGAGTGCTTCTACTGCAAAGGGACTGGTCACTGGAAGCAGAACTGCCCCAAGTATTTGGCAGATAAGAAGGATGGAAAAGTGAAAGGTATATTTGATATACATGTTAGTGACACACCTTACTAATGCTCGTATTAGCGCATGGGTATTTGATACTGGTTCTGTTGCTCATATTTGCAACTCGAAATAGGGGCTACGGATTAAATGAAGATTGGCTAAGGATGAGATGACGATGCGCGTCGAAAATGGTTCCAAGGTCAATGTTATCACCGTCGGCACGCTACCTCTACATCTACCTTCGGGATTAATTTTAGACCTGAATAATTGTTATTTGGTGCCAGCGTTAAGCATGAACATTATATCTGGATCTTGTTTGATGCGAGACTGTTATTCATTTAAATTAGAGAATAGTGGTTGTTCTATTTATATGGGTAATATGCTTTATGGTTATGCACCCTTGATGACTGGTCTATTTTTGTTGAATCTTGATCATGGTGATACACATATTCATACTATTGATGCCAAAAGATGCAAAGTTAATAATGATAGTGCAACATATTTGTGGCACTGCCGTTTAGGTCATATCTATGTAAATCACATGAAGGAACTCCATGTGGATGGGCTTTTGGAATCACTTGATTATGAATCACTTGATGCTTGCGAACCATGCCTCATGGGCAAGATAACTAAGACTCCGTTCTCTGGAACAATGGAGAGAGCCACTAACTTATTGGAAATAATACATACTGATGTATGCGGTCCGATGAGTGTTGAGGCTCGCGGTTGGTATCATTATTTTCTGACCTTCACAAATGATTTGAGAAGATATGGATATATCTACTTAATGAAACACAAGTCTAAAACATTTGAAAAGTTCAAAGAATTTCAGAGTGAAGTGGAAAATCATCGTAACAAGAAAATAAAGTTTCTATGATCTGATCGCGGAGGCGAATATTTGTTTTATGAGTTTGGTCTTCATTTAAAATAATGTGGAATAGTTTCGCAATTGATGCCACCTGGAACACCAAAGTGTAATGGTGTGTCTGAATGTCGTAACTGTATTTTATTAGATATGGTGCGATCTATAATGTCTCTTACTGATTTACCACTATTGTTTTGGGGTTATGCATTAGAGACAGCTGCATTCACGTTAAATAGGGCACCATCTAAATCTGTTGAGGCGATACCGTATGAAGTGTGGTCTGGCAAGAAACCTAAGCTGTCGTTTCTTAAAGTTGGGGGTTGTGATGCTTATGTGAAAAAGCTTCAGCCTGATAAGCTCGAACCCAAATCAGAGAAGTGCTCTTCATAGGATACCCAAAAGAAACTATTGGGTACATCTTCTATCACAGATCCGAAGGCAAAATATTTGTTGCTAAGAATGGATCCTTTCTAGAGAAGGAGTTTCTCTTAAAAGAAGTGAGTGGGAGGAAAGTAGAACTTGATGAGGTAATTGTACCTTTTCTCGAATTGGAAAGTAGCTCATCACAGAAAACCATTCCTGTGATACCTACAACAACTAGTGAGGAAGCTAATGATAATGATCATGAAACTTCAGATCAAGTTACTACCAAACCTCGTAGGTCAACTAGAGCACGTTCTGCACCAGAGTGGTACGGTAATTCTGTACTGGAAGTCATGTTACTAGACCATGACGAACCTACGAACTATAAGGAAGCGGTGATGAGCCCAGATTCCGATAAATGGCTTGAGGCCATGAAATCTGAGATAGGATCCATGTATGAGAACAAAGTATGGACTTTGATTGAATTGCCCGATGATCGGCGAGCCATTGAGAATAAATGGATCTTCAAGAGGAAGACGGACGCTGATAGTAGTGTTACTATCTACAAAGCTCGAATTGTTGCAAAAGGTTTTCGACAAGTTCAAGGTGTTCACTACGATGCGATTTTCCCACTCGTATCGATGTTTAAAGTCTGTCCGAATCATGTTAGCAATTGCTGCATTTTATGAAATCTGGTAAATGGATGTCAAAACTGCATTCCTTAATGGATTTATTAAAGAAGATTTGTATATGATGTAACCATAAGGTTATCTCAATCCTAAAGGTGCTAATAAAGTGTGCAAGCTCCAACAATCCATCTATGGACTGGTGCAAGCATCTCGGAGTTGGAATATACACTTTGATGAGTTGCTCAAAGCATATAGTTTTATACAGACTTGCGGTGAAGCCTGTATTTACAAGAAAGTGAGTGGGAGCACTACAACCTTTCTGATAAGTATATGTGAATGACATATTGTTGATCGGAAATGATGTAGAATTTTCTGGAAAGCATAAAGGAGTGTTTGAAAGGATTTTTTCAAAGAAAGACCTTAGTGAAGCTACTTACATATTGGGCATCAAGATCTATAAAGATAGATCAAGACGCTTGATAAGACTTTTGATGAGTACATACCTTGATAAGATTTTGAAGGAGTTCAAAATGGATCAGTCAAAGAAGGAGTTCTTGCCTGAGTTGTAAGGTATGAAGTCGAGTAAGACTCAAAACCCGACCACGCAGAAGACAGAGAGAGAATGAAAGTCATTTCCTATGCCTCAGCCATAGGTTCTATAAAGTATGCCATGCTATATACCAGACCTATTGTGTACCTTGCCATGAGTTTGGCAAAGGGATACAAAAATGATCCAGGAGTAGATCACTGGACAGCGGTCAAAATTATCCTTAGAGGACTAAGGAAATATTTCTCGGTTATGGAGGTGATAAAGAGTTCATCGTAAAGAGTTACGTCAATGCAAGCTTTAACACCGATCTGGATGACTCTGAGTCTTAATTTGGATACATATTGAAAGTGGGAGCATTAGCTAGAGTAGCTCCATGCGGAGCATTGTAGACATAGAAATTTTCAAAATACATAAGGATCGTGATCCCAACCCATTATGCATCTTCATATCGATCTTGGGTGATCGTAGGCGTGATTTTTTTGTTTTATACTACGTTTCCCAACAAATAGAGGATTTATAGGCAAGGATCATTGAAAGGTGGTGGTTGAGGGGCTCACACGACCATGGGACGCGACCGGGGGTACTCGTGCCACCAGGCTGTGTGTAGACCTGGTGTCCCCCTCTCGTCCATCTCATCTCCGTTGGTCTTCTTATTTTCTAAAATAATTCCTCAAAATTTTTGTCCAACTTGGATCACTTATATTTCTGCAAAAAATAACACCATGACAATTCTGCTGAAAACAACATCAGTCCAGGTTAGATTTATTCAAATCATGCAAATTAAAGGCCAAAACAATAGCAAAAGTGTTTAATAAAGTATACGCTTTTCATACATATCAACTCCATAGCCGAAAGTTGATTCTTAAATGTCAACAACATCCGCTGGGCATCAAAGTTCATCATTGGTAAAATAAATGCAACAACAAAAAAGCAGATTATGTACACCGAGCATCAAAGTACCATCAATGCAAACTAATGCGACAACAAAATAAGTCTAGAGAACTGAGACCGCTTGAACATATTTTAAGAAGCATGGATTAGAGAGAGTAAGTAACAATGGATTTGTGACACTGCTTCGGGAAATAATGTGTCATCAACCGCTTGTCCCTTCTCGTGCATCCGCATGCAGTCACATGCCCTCCTTGCGCTCTCTCGGGCCTGGCTTGCTAGAAACTACTCATTCCATTGTTCCTCCAAAACAAGGCACTCAGCTGCTTTGGGTTTTGTTTTATGTACGTGTAGGCCTAGACATACACACAAGTAACCAAATTTGCCAAAATTACATCCCAGAGCCTGGTTGAGTCATATGTAGATAACCAAATAGGCCTTGCGCGACCGTTCTCCAAGAGATGACCACATAGTCGATATGAGCATGTTTACCATTGGTGGTAGCACACACGACGCATGTCCTCCATATCCAAGAGGGGGTAGGAAAAGGCTCTATGCAGATGTGAACAGGTGCTCCAGCGAAGTCACTAATCAGGGGTACTGCTTGCAAAGGTCACACTCATCTCCTCTAGTGGTGGTAGGTGGCGTACTGCATGTGTCACTCTTGTCGCAATCTGAGAATTTTGCTAGGATTTCTTCTTACGCACGAGAGTCACGGGTGGTTTCATTTGTGCTTTTTTGGTATATTCATTTTATTTTTATCTTTATCTTTCGAACTATGCTCCAAATCACAAATGGTTTTCACCGTTGTATTTCTCGCATCTAGATTCAATGTTGATAGGTTTCACAAACTTATGTTTCGTCCAAACTGTAATAACATGTGCTTCCAGGTAAATTAATTTGTGCTTCTATGAGGTGTATGTTTCATAAGAAAGCACACTTGTGCTTCACTTTTCAAGAAGCACAGAAACACAACTGTGCTTCACGCATAAACTCAAAAAAAAATCAAAAACCAAAAAAGAAAGACTGAAAAATAGACACAAAAAAGGAATCCAAGAAAAACCAAAAAACCAAAAAGCCAAAAAACTGGAAACCCAAACAAAGGAAACTGAGAAAAACAAGAAACCAAAAAAACATGAAAACACAATTTGCTTTACGCGGAAGCACATTATGAAGGAAATATGCCCTAGAGGCAATAATAAAGTTGTTATTTTATATTTCCTTATTCATGATAAATTTTATTATTCATGCTAGAATTGTATTGATCGGAAACCAAAATACATGTGTGAATACATAGACAAACACTGTATCCCTCGTGAGCCTCTACTTGATTAGCTCATTGATCAAAGATGGTTAAGGTTTCCTAACCATGGACATGAGTTGTCATTTAATAACGGGATCACATCATTAGGAGAATGATGTGATGGACAAGACCCATCTGTTAGCTTAGCATATTGGTCATTCAGTTTTATTGCTATTGCTTTCTTCATGTCATATACATATTCCTTCGACTATGAGATTATGCAACTTCCAGATACCGGATGAATGCCTTGTGTGCTATCAAACATCACAACATAACTGGATGATTATAAAGATGCTCTACAGGTATCTCCGAAGGTGTTTGTTGGGTTGGCATAGATCGAGATTAGGATTTGTCATTACGAGTATCGGAGAGGTATCTCTGGGCCCTCTCGGTAATGCAGTGTAATACCCCCAGTGTCATGCTACAGTAACCCACTGTGATTAAAGCTGATCGTTTTGCTAAGTAGTGATTGATCAACTTCGATTCAAATATCATTTGAAAAATTCCAATTTGAAATGAAATTCAATTTGCAAGTGAGATATGGAGTTGCACCAAAGTTGTTGCAAAATAGTTCATCATTTAGCCAAAATTCCATACATTTAATTGTTAAGGAAAACAACATCACCTAAGAGCTAAGATGGACTGTAGCATTATTACAATGCAATTTCAGCATTTTAAAGTGCTATTTTATTTGTGAAAATTCCAAATGGATTCAGTTGCCCCTCAAACTTTTTGTCACAATGCCAAACACTACAAAGAATTTAAGTGGCCTAGTACCACATTTTTCAAAGTATTTTGGTAGCCCAAACTTTTCCCTAGTTGTCTCTATTTTAATTAAAAGGGAAAAATAGAATACCAGAAAAGAGAAAGGGCCTACTTGGTCTCTGGCCTAAAGTCCAGCCCACCCTGGTGTCTCCCCCTTCTCTGTTCACCAGGGAAGGTGTGGCGACCATCCACAACGCCATGGCTGTTGATGCCCACACGTCGTGCATCCGGCGGCTTCGAGGCAGGGATAAGACCACCCCGTGTCAGCCCTCTCTCCCCCGGAACCCTAGATTTTCCCCATTCCTCTCGCTCTTCTCACTCCACTCGAATTTTCTCGTTACCCAAGACCTCTGTCGTCATGCTATTGTCGTCGTCCTGGCCGAAGGCCACCCCGAGCCTCGCGAGAATGTCCAGAAGATGATGCTGCTTCGTCTGCTTCGACCACGAACATGGGTTCGTCTCGAGATGAACCACACCGCTGGATCGGTCAATGTCTTCCCCGTCGGCCGCCGCACAATCTCGCCACGATCCACACCATCCCGGCAACCCCGGCCTCCCTGACCACGTCCTTGAGCTTCGTTGTGAGCTCCTCTCCCCGGTTCCCTTTTTTTGCCGTCTCGATTTATAGCCGTAGATGCCCGTGCGTGCAACCTCCCGCCGTGGCCGAAGGCTCGCCGTAGTCGCGCCTCGCTCCCGCACGCGCTCGCCATGCCCGTGGTCGTGCTTCACCGCACCTGTGGCCGCCCAGGCTGCACCCTCGCGCCCGCGCGTCGGCTCGGGCCGCACCTTACACCTGCAGCTGCCTCCTGTGCGCTCGCCCGCTGCTGCTTCTTGAGCCGTTGCTATTACTGCATGCTTGCTGCTACTACTGCTTATGTCGTTGCTGCTCTTCCTCCTGCTGCCGCTGGCTGCTATGCTGCTGCTTGCTCTGCTTACTGCCTACGCGCGCCACGCCCGGCCATGCCCCACGCTGTCGTCAACCACCTGGCCCCGCTATCACCGTCGCCTGCATGGCCCCGCTCTGGCTGTCGCCCACTTGGCTTCACCTAGCGCCCCGCCACTGCTGGCGCGTGCTGCGCAGCCGTCCGCAACCCCTATGCGCCCACGCGCCCCGCACCGCTGCCGCCCGGCCCGCCTCTGCGCGTGCTCGCCTCTGACCGCCGATGGCTGTGCCCGCTAATAGGGCCGGCCCCTGTTTAGATTAACTAATAACCCCCCCCCCCTAGATTAGGCTATGACACTTGGCCACCACCTGTTAAACTAACCTATTTAAACTAGATTAGTAAAGTAAACTAGTAGACAATGACACGTGGGCCTAGTCAACACGTTGACTAGTCAACTGCTGAGTCAGCAGTTGACCGGGCCCACTAGTTAGCCCCTCTTGCTGTGTACCCTCCTTTTTGCTATTTAATTTGAATTTTAACATAAATCCTAAATTTTAGAAAAATGTTTAAAACTTTGAAAAATCATAGAAAATAAACGGTTTATCAGATGAAAATGTTTTGTACATGAAAGTTGCTCAGAAAGACGAGATGAATTCGACTACCCAATCTGTTCATCTGCCATGCGTCCCTAGAATAGCGAACCTACAACCGTCCCCCTCCGGTTCGTCTGTCCGAAAATGCCAAACCTAGGGAAAACATTCCCGGATGTTTCCCCCATCACCGATATCGTATAGTTGTGTGTTAGAACACCCTAGATTTGCTTATTGTCATGTCAGGCATTTGTGTGCTTGTATTTACTGTTTCTTCCCCCTCTTCTCTCTGGTAGACTTCGAGACTGACGTCGATGCTGCCCCTGTGTTCGACTACGTCAACGACGACCCTCCTTCTCGTCCGAGCAACCAGGCAAGCCCCCCCTTTGATCATCCCGATATAACCCATTCCCTTCTCTCTTATGTTTGCATTAGAACTGCTACTGCTTTCTGTATGATCCTACTCTGAAGCATAGCCTGTTTTTGTTACCTGCTTTCATACCTTACTTGCTTATTCTAAACTTCTTAGTATAGGTTGGTTAGATATCCATCAGTGACTCCCCACCTTGTCCAAGTTGTCGGCGTTCTGGGAACGGGGTCCCCAGACTTGCCCGCCTGCGTCCTGCGGCGTGGCTCAAGTGGGGGCCCAGCGCGACCCATCTTCATCAGCTCAAGCTCAAGACCCTCGCAAGGAGCCAAGCCTCGCAGGGCGGACGGTAGGAAGCTTCCTTAGAGGCAACCTCATCAGGCAGGCTCGCGAGGAGGCAGAGAGATCAAGGCAGGGGTACCTCGCGAGGAACCCGTGACGCAAGCCATGACGATCGAGACCAGGCGGGCGCCAGGCGGGCGCCGGCCTGCGCAGTGTCCTTGTTTCCCCTTTGGTGCAAAGGGGGAAAGCACAGGCCAAGGCATCAGGCAAAGGTTGCCATTCCGGTGCAACGACACCAAGACCAACAGAGCGGCAGGACGGAGGTCACCGTGGAGCCCAAGACGGCGTCATCACCAGTACTTTTTGCAGCTGAAGACCACCTTTGGTCAGGATAACTTGTACTACATGTTCCCCTTCAAAATGGCCAATTGTTGGCGCCCTTCCCTCTCATTATTTGGGGAGAGGCCCAGGGCCTCTATAAATAGAGCTAGCCACCACAGAGTAGAGATATCTAGGGAGAAGACATCTAGAAATCTGGTAGAACCCTAGCAGAGAGAGGGAGAGGCGACTGAACTCACCCTAGCAGTTCATCGCACCAGTTCAAGAACACCTCTCGCGAGGCTGTTCTTCCTTTGTACTGATCCTCATTAGCCCCTGAGGCAATCCACCACACCACACACTGGAGTAGGGTATTACACCACAACGGTGGCCCGAACCAGTATAAACCTTGTGTCCCTTGTGTTGTTCGTTGTTTCCAGCTCAAATCACGCGAGGAGATTGGACGTAGATCGGTAGGGGAGAGATCTCCGCGCGCACCCCAGTGTTCAAACCTCAAGGGTCTGCCGGAACCCGAAATCCGATATTTGGCGCGCCATGTAGGGGTGCGTCCGAATCCTTCTTCGTCCGCATCGCGTTCCGTCGCTTCGCTGTTCAGATGTCAACCGACCCGGTAGCCAACGCCGACCGCTGGGCAGCGTGGCCCGCCCACGCCGTAGCGCCAGCCCAGGGCGACCTCAACTTTGTGCCTCAGGCAGCCCGCGCTCCGCAGGGCGCTGCGGGGCGCGGGCGACGCGGCCAGACGCCGCCTGCCCTCACACCACGGCAGGTGCGGGCCGCAGCAAGGGCCTCAGACCACGCCGCGGCCACGGCGCCGTACACCCGGCGGGAGCAAGCGAATTCCAGGGCAGCGCTCACGGTGGCCCGAGAGCTGCTACGGTGCCGATTGCTGGAGGGCGGTGGCGACGTGTTGTTCGAGCGAGTAGCTGAGCTCCTGGACACCGCCGCTTCAGGAACACCTCCTTTCTGCGTCCAGCTGCCACCCCAGACCCAAGGCAGGCCGCATGGCGGTATCGTGCACACGCACGCGACTTCCAGTGGACTCCAGGATCCGTCCGGCGCCAACACCTCCGCCGGCACCGGGCGGCAAGTCACGCCGGCCCCCTCTCAGGCCAGCGAAGGGGTGCGCGCCGCGGCCTTCGGCCTTGGCGGACCGCCGCGCCATCACCCTCAAGACGGTGCTCCAAGCCAGGCTGCATGGCATGCGCGGCGCTACGGCAGGGCGCACGGGGCGGCGACCCCAGAAGCTTATGTGCCCCGCATGGTGGATCAGGGGTGCGCACTGGAGGAAGATCATGGCTCGTTCCTCGGGCCAGGCTGGGACGAGGAGACGCCAGAAGCTGAGCTCTTTCGGGAACCTCAGGAGAGCCTCGACAGCCGCACCGGCGGCGGCAATTATCGGGTACCACTCATCCCTCAGGAGCAAGCTTATGCTAACCATGGGTCGCAGGAGATACAGGTCGCCGCAGCAGGTGGCTGCCCCAATCCTGCAGCCTCATACCCCTCAGGAGGAGGGCGCAGGGGGCTGTAGGAGAGGGGCCGAGATTCGGGTTCGTCACCGCGGCGGTCGGAGCAAGGCGTTCCCAGGAGGTAGGCCCCCTGTCGGGGAGGTGCCTCAAGGCCTGCCCCCGGCAGGGGACCCGTGGTCGTCGGGGGAACCGCTGGCGACCGCTCTGTCTCATTGGCGTCGTCCTGGTTTCCGGTCGTCGTCGATGGCGGCAGAGTGTGGCGCAAGGCGGGGCCCTCGTCTGGCGATATGAAGCAAGGCCAGTACCTGTGAAGAAGGCCCAGGGCCTGTGAAGCTCGCCGCCCCGTGACACTCTCACGCAATAATGAGTGGGGCTGTACACGCCCCGGAGTCTCCGGAGAGCCGCCCTCGGGCCTCGGGGGCTCCCGCCCACGCCCAGTGACAACACTTAGCTCCGCGCTGGTGAGAAGACGTCGAAGACTAGACTAGGTGTCGGACGCGGCCTTTTGCTTTTGCCTTTCCTTGTTGACGAAGTTCTTTGATTTAGATTTAAGTTGGATTTGAGCTCGGTGCTTGCATGTGTTTGGGGGAAGGGCTGTTTAGTCTCGTTCGAGCAATATCTCGCGTTCTGGTTTTGGCTTTGTGTCCAAGGTTAACATCGGCTCCCCCCTCGCGAGCCCCTCGCGAGCCGGGCCGGGCCAGGCACGTTCACAACCAGGACCACTGTTACCGCACCCTTTCCGGAGGTTTTCATCGCGGGATCCACAAGTTAATCAGAAGACACCCGAGGTGCAGCGGCCCCCGCAGGCCCGCTCGGGACTCATCGGGGTCGGGAAGTACACAAGTCAGCTGTCCCATCACTGGGCCAGCGGCTACGTTCACACACAACATTATGCTTACCAGAGTACTAATTGCAAACCTTTACATGAGGGGCTTCCCCTCCCAAAATGCTCTTACATCCTTCAGGGCCAAGCCCAAAGTTTCTTCGTGTGGGTTAAACGGCAGTAATGCGCGGTCAGTCGGACATATCACTCACCGCGTCTTGGGCATCCTCGGAGGCATCACTGGCATCGTCGGCATTGTCACCACCGCCGCCAACATCTCCATAAGCGCCAGGATCGTCCACAACGTCGCCTTCATTGGCACCCACGACCACGCCATCGTCATCAGACGCAAAAGGCCTTGACGAGGGCGTCCACGTTGTCTTCCACCCACCGCGCCAGGTCACCCTGGACGGCAATGGGCACGGGCGCGATGGCAGCGTCGAAGTCGAAGTGGGGGTCTGATACGTCTCCAACGTATCTATAATTTTTGATTGCTCCATGCTATATTATCTACTGTTTTGGGCAATATTAGGCATTATTATCCACTTTTATATTACTTTTGGGACTAACCTATTAACCGGAGGCCCAGCCCAGATTTGTTGTTTTATGCCTATTTCAGTGTTTCGAAGAAAAGGAATATCAGACGGAGTCGAAACGGAACGAAATCAACTGGAGAAGTTATTTTCGGAAGGAAACACACCTGATGGACTTGGACCCCACGTCAAGGAAGGAACGAGGTGCTCACGAGGGTGGGGGGCGCCCCCCTAGGGCGCGCCCCCTGTCTCGTGGGGCCCTCGTGGCTCCCCTGACATACCTCCTGCACCCATATATACCTACGTGACCTAAAACTTCCAGAACGCAACATAGATCGGGAGTTCCGCCGCCAGAAGCCTCCGTAGCCACCAAAAACCAATCGGGACCCCGTTCCGGCACCCTGCCGGAGGGGGCAATCCCTCTCCGGTGGCCATCTTCATCATCCCGGTGCTCTCCATGACGAGGAGGGAGTAGTTCTCCCTCGGGGCTGAGGGTATGTACCAGTAGCTATATGTTTGATCTCTCTCTCTCTCGTGTTCTTGAGATGATACGATCTTGATGTCTCGCGGGCTTTGCTATTATATTTGGATCCTATGATGTTTCTTCCCCCCTCTTCTCTCTTGTAATGGATCGAGTTTCCCCTTTGAAGTAATCTTATCGGATTGAGTCTTTAAAGACTTGAGAACACTTGATGTATGTCTTGCCGTGGATATCTGTGGTGACAATGGGATACCGCGTGCCACTTGATGTATGTTAAGGTGGCCAACTTGCGGGTTCATGAACCTATGCATAGGGGTTGGCACACGTTTTCGTCGTGATTCTCCGGTAGATCTTTGGGGCACTCTTTGAGGTCCTTTGTGTTGGTTGAATAGATGAATCTGAGATTGTGTGATGCATATTGTATAATCATACCCACGGATACTTGAGGTGACATTGGAGTATCTAGGTGACATTAGGGTTTTGGTTGATTTGTTTCTTAAGGTGTTATTCTAGTATGAACTCTAGGGCTGTTTGTGACACTTATAGGAATAGCCCAACGGATTGATTGGAAAGAATAACTTTGAGGTGGTTTCATACCCTACCATAATCTATTCGTTCGTTCTCCGCTATTAGTGACTTTGGAGTGACTCTTTGTTGCATGTTGAGGGATAGTTATGTGATCCAATTATGCTATTATTGTTGAGAGGACTTGCACTAGTGAAAGTATGAACCCTAGGCCTTGTTTCAACACATTGCAATACCGTTTACGCTCACTTTATCACTTGCTACCTTGCTGTTTTTATTATTTCAGATTACAAATACCTTTATCTACTATCCATATACCACTTGTTTCACTATCTCTTTGCCGAACTAGTGCACCTATACAATTTACCATTGTATTGGGTGTGTTGGGGACACAAGAGACTCTTTGTTATCTGGTTGCAGGGTTGCTTGAGAGAGACCCGGCGTCGGCCCGCCCACGGAGGAGGAGTCGAAGACGGACTTCAGCCATTCACCATCAATGATCAGAGGAGGAACACGGGGCAAGCCAGATGTGCCCCAGGAGGACTCATGAAGAAAGGACAGCGGGCGCGCAGGCTCGAGGTGCCCTAAGGAATGGACCACTCCACCAACTGGTCCGACAACAGGGGTTCCGCTCGAGCTCGGCGAGCCCAGAGCCAGCGGAGAAGGCGAAGCTTGGGGGATGGCTCCCGGGCTGGCTCGGCAGGTTTCGCAGGGCAGGGCCTGAAAGGGCCACAATCAGTCGCAGGGATAGCAAAGCGAACAAGCAAGGGAAAAAGAAGACTTACTCGTCCATGGCAAAGTCCTTCCTGCGCTTCAACAAGCGGCAAGGGCGGTCGTTGCCACCCAAGGCCTCCTTCCTCTTGCGGAGGGCCTCGAAGTCTACGCGGAACCGGCCCAAGCGCTCGGCGCACGGGTCGTCCCCTGGTGCGGAAGAAGCGTCAAGGTGATCAGTCCTGGAGGAGTTAGCCTGGGGGCGCCATCAGGCGTCGCCTCGCGAGGAACGGCTGGGGGCTCGGGAGCCCCGGCCTCAGGAACCACAGGCCGCAACTCCGCACCTGCCGCCGCTCCAGGGCGGGCCTCGGGAGACGCCACCTTGAAGACTTCTCGCGGCGTCGGTGCCTCGACATCGGTCACCTCAACTCTCACCAGTTCTCGTCTGCCCGCCCTGTCGCCCGAGGAAGGACAGCTGTGGGCGGCAGGAGAAGGAACCACGGCGGCTGGGTTCTCGCGGGGTCCCATGAAGCCAGCAGGGCGCAGTCCCCACTCGTCGAAGCTGGACATCTGCCTCACAAAATCGGCCCTGCCGGAGCAAAGATACAAGAGGATGCCATTACTCCGAAGGCTGCCTGGGGAAGGATCGCCAGTCAAGACCTTGAGCACCGTCTGCAGCACTTCAGGCGCCAAGTCCTCCTCCTGAAGCCGCATGCGGTCTCTATGCCCCGCAAAGTCCCACATCCGACGAGACTGGCGCTTAAGAGGAGCAATGCGACATTGGAAGAACTCCTTCACCACCTTGGGCGCTGTCACATTGAGCGCCCTCAAACTCTGGAAGCGGCGCTAGACAAAGGCGAGCCGGGGGCTCGCGAGCACCTCATGGTCCCAACCCGCATGAGGAACAGCAGGCGAGGTCGGGTGCGAGAGCAGAGGGTTGGGCACTCCAACGTCCACGTATAGCCACCGCTCTCTGAACCTGGCCTCAGGAGGAGGAAGGCTGAAGTCGATCCCTGAAGCGGCCGGCTCTGGCACAGCGGAGAAGCTCACGCACCCCGAGCACTGAGTGGGGTCGCTCATGTGCAAGGAAAAGAAGTGGCGCAGCAGGGCAACGGAAGGAGGTATGCCTATCATCGCCTCGCAAACAAAAGCAAAGACAGCCAGAAGGGTAATGGACTCCGGCCCGAGGTGCATCATATGGATCTGATAATGGGAGAGCACCGCATTGAAGAAGGCGGAAAAAGGGGGAACCAGACCCGCCCATAGAGCATCGGCGAAGAATCGGACCTCCGTGACGATCCTATCAAGGGTGGCATGGGACGCAGGCCAGGCCGTGGTCCTACCGCACTCATTGAAGATAGTTGCAAGGGCGGAGCGACCTTGTCCAAAGCTTCTGGATTGAGTATGATTGACCGGGCGACGGCGAGGGTCGAGGCTGGAGGTGTGCGGGGTGAAGGCGCGGGCTTCTTTCCCCTTCCCTTCTTCGTCGGCGCCATGGCGGTGAAGAGGAGGAAGAACTCGAGCCGGATTGGCGGCGGAGGCTGGAGCTCAAAGAAGAAGGAAAGGTAGGAGGCGGGCGAGCAGCAGAAAGGAGGAACGACTGTGTGCAACTACGGGTCCGCTTAGCCGGGCGCGCAACAAGGCGTCGTAGGGAAGCGCAGACGCCCACATCGAATCAATTGCCACGCGGAGCCCAAGGCCGCAGGCTTTTGGGGTCCACGGTGCTTCGCGCTCGCCCCTTCGCTTCCCTGCCAGGCCAAGCCCGGGCGGGCCATGGGCCCGGGGGCTACTGTCGGCGTTCTGGGAACGGGGGTCCCCAGGCTTGCCTGCCTGTGGCCTGCAGCGTGGCTCAAGTGGGGGCCCAGCGCGACCCATCTTCATCAGCTCAAGCTCAAGACCCTCGCGAGGGGCCAAGCCTCGCGGGGCGGACGACAGGAAGCTTCCTCAGAGGCAGCCTCATCAGGCAGGCTCGCGAGGAGGCGGAGAGATCAAGGCAGGGGTACCTCGCGAGGAACCCGTGACACAAGCCATGACGATCGAGACCAGGCGGGCGCCAGGCGGGCGCCGACCTGCGCAGTGTCCTTGTTTCCCCTTTGGTGCAAAGGTGGCAAGCACAGGCCAAGGCATCAGGAAAAGGTTGCCATTCCGGTGCAACGAGACCAAGACCAGCAGAGCAGCAGGACGGAGGTCACCGTGGAGCCCAAGACGGCGTCATCACCAGTACTTTTGGCAGCCGAAGACCACCTTTGGTCAGGATAACTTGTAGTACATGTTCCCCTTCAAAATGGCCAATTGTTGGCGCCCTTCCCGCTCATTATTTGGGGAGAGGCCTAGGGCCTCTATAAATAGAGCTAGCCACCACAGAGTAGAGATATCTAGGGAGAAGACATCTAGAAATCTGGTAGAACCCTAGCAGAGAGAGAGGGAGAGGCGACTGAACTCACCCTAGCAGTTCATCGCACTAGTTCAAGAACACCTCTCGCGAGGCTGTTCTTCCTTTGTACTGATCCTCATCAGCCCCTGAGGAAATCCACCACACCACACACTGGAGTAGGGTATTACACCACAACGGTGGCCCAAACCAGTATAAACCTTGTGTCCCTTGTGTTGTTCGTTGTTTCCAGCTCAAATCACGCGAGGAGATTGGATGTAGATCGGTAGGGGAGAGATCTCCACGCGCACCCCAGTGTTCAAACCTCAAGGGTCTGCCGGAACCCGAAATCCAACACAAGTTTCCCCGCTTGACCGTTGACTCGATCAACATGATTGACATCCAGACGCTGACACCGCACATCACCCCCCTTAGTTGTATGACTCCACAGAGTTACTATCGAGTGCCGAGGGTGATACCTCATCAGCACTTCTGATGTTAACCCTGTAGTGTAACCATTTGGTCATGGTAATCGAGGGTGATTCCTCCTTCACCACTCCCGATAAAGACTCTGTCGTGCAGCCCCTCAAGTGTGGACAATCGAGGGTGATTTCTCCAAGTCCACCTTGACGGTTACATTGAGTGGTAATTCATCAACGGTGATTCCTTAGGTTTCCCCCTTGCTGTTTTGGACACATGGTTACTTTGACTTACCACAGAACCATGATGACATCAGGTCAGCCCCAAGGGGTACTGATAACCCACAAGTATAGGGGATCGCAACAGTTTTCGAGGGTAGAGTATTCAACCCAAATTTATTGATTCGACACAAGGGGAGCTAAAGAATATTCTCAAGTATTAGCAGCTGAGTTGTCAATTCAACCACACCTGGAAACTTAATATCTGCAGCAAAGTGTTTAGTAGCAATGTAATATGATAGTAGTGGTAACGATGGTAAAAGGTAACGGTAGCAAAAGTAATATTTTTGGTGTTTTATAGTGATTGTACCCTCCCGTGGCAGCGGGGTCCTATTGGAAACTAAGGGATATTAAGGCCTCCTTTTAATAGAGTACCGGACCAAAGGATTAACACATAGTGAATACATGAACTCCTCAAACTATGGTCATCACCGAGAGTGGTCCCGATTATTGTCACTTCGGGGTTGCCGGATCATAACACATAGTAGGTGACTATAGACTTGCAAGATAGGATCAAGAACTCTCATATATTGATGAAAACATAATAGGTTCAGATCTGAAATCATGGCACTCGGGCCCTAGTGACAAGCATTAAGCATAGCAAAGTCATAGCCACATCAATCTCAGAACATAGTGGATACTAGGGATCAAACCCTAACAAAACTAACTAGATCACATGATAAATCTCATCCAACCGATCACCGTCCAGCAAGCCTATGATGGAATTACTCACGCACGGCGGTGAGCATCATAAATTGGTGATGGAGGATCGTTGATGATGACGATGGCGACAGATTCCCCTCTCCGGAGCCCCGAACGGACTCCAGATCAGCCCTCCCGGGAGAGTTTAGGGCTTGGCGGCGGCTCCGTATCGTAAAATGTGATGAATCCTTCTCCCTGGTTTTTTTCTCCCCGAAAGTGAATATATGGAGTCAGGGTTGAGGATGGTGGAGCGTCAGGGGGCCCACGAGGCAGGGGGCGCGCCCAGGGGGTAGGGCGCGCCTCCCACCCTCGTGGATAGCTGGAGGCCCCCCTGGCGTGGATCTTCCTTCTAGTATTTTTTTATATATTCCAAAATAATTCTCCATTGATTTTCAGGTCATTCTGAGAACTTTTATTTCTGCACAAAAATAACACCATGGCAATTCTGCTGAAAACAGCGTCAGTCCGGGTTAGTTCCATTCAAATCATGCAAGTTAGAGTCCAAAACAAGGGCACAAGTGTTTGGAGAAGTAGATACGACGGAGACATATCAGGTACCCGCGAGTGATGTGAAGTCGGGTTGATCTGGAGGATACCCGCAAGTTTTTCCACGCGGTGCGGTCGGGCATTCTTAGCCCTTGCCGCAAGTCCGTGAGACGAGGTGACGGGAACACATATCGTGGATCATTGATCGTTACCGCACACTACCAAGACACTAACGGTTTGGATATTTGATGCGAGAAGGCCTCTGGCCTTTTTCGCACTAACCACCACACGGGAATAAGTATGGGCATTATGCGTCTTATGTATCAGCCGAAAGCTCAACGTACATCAGCGATGGAGCGGCGCCCGCCGGGTTGGACTGCGTAAGCACCTGGCTTTTGAAGGAGGTAGCTAGGTCTGCTCACCGGCCGCGTTCGCAATGTGCAGGAGTGCAAATGGCGATGGGCCGAAGACCCCTGCGCGCTTAGCATGTAGACCGGCGTGCTGGCCTCTTTGGTGAGCCTAGGTAGGGCTGCGACGTGTTGATCGACCGAGGCCGGTCATGACCTAATGGTGTCCGGCCGGAGTTGATCGAGCATTTTGGGTAAGTTGGTGCACCCCTGCAGGGAATATTGATCTATTCGACTAGCCTTGTCCATGGTAACGGACGCTCAGAGTTGTATCCTGATCGATACAACTAGAACTAGATACTGAATGCCGAGGCATGTTATGGATATGTGGCTTTGGGATTGCTTTCTCGCAGGGAGTCAAGGAAGTCATATCTGGGCATGTTGGGGAACACAGTATTTCAAAAAAATTCCTACGATCACGCAAGATCTATCTAGGAGATGCATAGCAACGAGATGGGAGAGTGTATCCACGCACCCTCGTAGACCGAAAAGGAAGCGTTTAGTAATGCGGTTGATGTAGTCGAACGTCTTCATGATCCAACCAATCCAAGTACCAAACGTACGGCACCTCCGTGTTCAGCACACGTTCAGCATGATGACGTCCCTCGAGCTATTGATCCAGTTGAGGACGAGGGAGAGTTCCGTCAGCACGGCGGTGTGGCGATGGTGATGACGATGTTACTGACACAGGACTTCGCCTAAGCACTACGACGATATGACCGAGGTGTTGAACTGTGGAGGGGGCACCGCACACGGCTAAGACAATTGATCTTGTGTGTTCTAGGGTGCCCCTGCCTCTGTATATAAAGGAGAGGGGGTGGCCGGCCGCCCCCTGTAGGGCGCGCCAAGAGAGAGGAGACCTACTAGGACTCTAGGTCCTAGTAGGATTCCACTTGGTGGAAGGGGGAAGAAGGAAGGGAGAGGGGGAGGGAGAGGGAAATGGGTGTCGGTGTCAAAACCGGCGGATCTCGGGTAGGGGGTCCTGAACTGTGCATCTAAGGTCGATGGTAATAGGAGACGAGGGACATGACGTTTACCCAGGTTCGGGCCCTCTTGATGGAGGTAATACCCTACTTCCTGCTTGATTGATCTTGATGAATATGAAGATTACAAGAGTTTATCTACCACGAGATCGCAATGGCTAAACCCTAGATGTCTAGCCTGTATGATTGTGATTGCCTCTACGGACTAAACCCTTCGATTTATATAGACACCGGAGGGGTCTAAGGTTGTACAGAGTCGGTTTACAGAGGAAGGAATCTTCATATCCGAACGCCAAGCTTGCCTTCCGCGCAAAGGAGAGTCCCATCCGGACACGGGAGGAAGTCTTCTATATTGTATCTTCACGGCCCATTAGTCTGGCCCACGTCACATAGCCTGGACGCCCGAGGACCCCTTAATCCAGGACTCCCTCAGTAGCCCTTGAACCAGGCTGTCGGAGTTCTAGGAACGGGGGTACCCAGACTTGCCTGCCTGTGGCCCATGGCGTGGCTTTGCTAGCATGTCTGTACGGCCCATCTTCATCAACAAGGCATTCAAGACCTTCGCGAGGGGCCAAGCCTCGCGAGGCGGACGGTGCAAGACCTCCTCAGGAGCGGCCTCGCCAGGCAGGCTTGCGAGGGGCGGAGAGATCAAGGCACGGCAAACCTCGCGAGGTTCCCGTGACGTGAGCCATGACGACCGAGACCAGGCGGGCGCCAGCGCGCGCAGCATCCTTGTTTCCTCTTTGGTGCCAAGGGGGCAAGTGTAGGCGCGGAGTACCGAGGCGTCAAGCAAAGGTTTCCATATCAATGCAACAAGACCAAGACCAGAAGGATGGCAAGACAGAGGTCACTGTGGAGCCCAAGATGGCGTCGCCACCAGAGCCTTTGGGAGGTGATAAGTCTCCAACATATCTATAATTTTTGATTGTTCCATGCTATTATATTATCAACCTTGGATGTTCTATATGCATTTATATGCTATTTTATATGATTCTTGGGACTAACCTATTAACCTAGAGCCCAGTGCCAGTTTATGTTTTTTCCTTGTTTTAGAGTTTCGAAGAAAAGGAATATCAAACGGAGTCCAAACGGAATGAAACCTTCGGAAAAGTTATTTTTGGAAAGAAAGAAATACATGAGACTTGGAGTGCGCATTAGGGGATCAATGAGGAAGCCACGAGGCAGGGGGCGTGCCCACCCCCTGGGCGCGCCCTCCACCCTCGTGGGCCCCTCATGGCTCCCCTGATGTATTTCTTCCGCATATATATATATATCCATATACCCTAAAACTATCGGGAAGGACAATAGATCGGGAGTTCCGCCGCCAGAAGCCTCCGTAGCCACCGAAAACCAATCTAGACCCGTTCCGACACCCTGCCGAAGGGGGCAGTCCCTCTCCGGTGGCCATCTTCATCATCCCGGTGCTCTCCATGACGAGGAGGGAGTAGCTCTCCCTCGGGGCTGAGGGTATGTACCGGTAGCTATGTGTTTGATCTCTCTCTCTCTCGTGTTCCTGAGGTGGTATGATCTTGATGTATCGCGAGCTTTGCTATTATAGTTGGATCTTATGATGTTTTCTCCCCCCTCTACTCTCTTGTAATGGATTGAGTTTTCCCTTTGAAGTTATCTTATCGGATTGAGTCTTTAATGACTTGAGAACACTTGATGTATGTCTTGCCGTGCGTATCTGTGGTGACAATGGGATATCACGTGATTCATTTGATGTATGTTTTGGTGATCAACTTGCGGGTTCCGCCCATGAACCTATGCATAGGGGTTGGCACACGTTTTCGTCTTGATTCTCCGATAGAAACTTTGGGTCACTCTTTGAGGTTCTATGTGTTGGTTGAATAGATGAATCTGAGATTGTGTGATGCATATCGTATAATCATACCCACGGATCCTTGAGGTGACATTAGAGTATCTAGGTGACATTAGGGTTTTGGTTGATTTGTGTCTTAAGGTGTTATTATAGTACGAACTCTAGGGATGTTTGTGACACTTATAGGAATAGCCCAACGGATTGATTGGAAAGAATAACTTTAAGGTGGTTTCGTACCCTACCATAATCTCTTCGTTTGTTCTCCGCTATTAGTGACTTTGGAGTGACTCTTTGTTGCATGTTGAGGGATAGTTATGTGATCCAGTTATGTTATTATTGTTGAGAGAACTTGCACTAGTGAAAGTATGAACCCTAGGCCTTGTTTTAAAGCATTGCAATACCGTTTATGCTCACTTTTATCATTTGTTACCTTGCTGTTTTTATATTTTTAGATTACAAAAACCTTTATCTACCATCCATATACCACTTGTATCACCATCTCTTCGCCGAACTAGTGCAACTATACAATTTACCATTGTATTGGGTGTGTTGGAGACACAAGAGACTCTTTGTTATTTGGTTGTAGGGTTGCTTGAGAGAGACCATCTTCATCCTACGCCTCCTACGGATTGATAAACCTTAGGCCATCCACTTGAGGGAAATTTGCTACTTTCCTACAAACCTCTGCACTTGGAGGCCCAACAACGTCTACAAGAAGAAGGTTGTGTAGTGGACATCAAGTTCTTTTCTGGCGCCGTTGCCAGGGAGATGAGTGCTTGAAGGTATATCTTTAGATGTTGCAATCGAGTCTTTTAGTTTCTTGTTTTATCACTAGTTCAAGTTATAAAAGAAAATTACAAAAAAAATGGAATTAAGTTTGCCTCATATGCTTCATCTTTTTAATATCTTTCGTGAGTATGATGGAAAGGAAAATTTTGCCAAAGTGTTAGAAGAAGAATGCATTAAAATGTTTGGCACTAAATCTTTGAATGATGAGCAAGATTGCAATGTTGTTAGTATGAACTCCTTGAATATCCATAGTACTAATGATGATTGCACTAGTTATGATGAAAATGTCTCCTATAAACATGTCAATTTTTGTGGAGTGCATTGGGTTTGTAAGTACACACCAAATAGGGAAGATAGATATTGCAAGAGACATAAGTACTTAGAAACTAAATTGTTGCAAGAAAGGCTAGATGATTGTGCTGAAAATTTAAATTTTCTTGGCCGTACTTGTGGACTTTGCAATGAACACGGTCATGTAGCTATCTGGTGCAGATTGTTTCATGATCTAATCGTGTCCAAAAATTGTGATGACATGATTTCCCTTGCACATTATAATGAACTCAGATTGCTTATGGGTTACGAAGAAATGAAACATATAACTAAGCATCTTCTAGAATTTGCCCATTATAAACTTCTTGGTTTTGATCTAGAGGAAATTTATATGTATTGTGCGGTGAATTGTATTGAAAATCCTTATATTGCCAACTACATAAAGAAAAGAAAACAAATAGAAGATGAAGAGAATACTAATGAAAGGGAAGAGACTTCCCAATATCCTCCTATTATTTCTTATGATGAATCAGGTAACGAGGAGGAGCCTCTCTATTCAACCAATCTCATTAATAAGGAGCTCCAAAAAGAGGATTAAACCCACACATAATGTGAAGAAGAAAAAGAAAAGACGGAGAAGCAAAGGTAAAAAGGTATCTCTCCCAAATGATGTTGCTCCTATTACTCATTGTGATGATGATAATTTCTATACTATTGGTGCTATCCGTACTATTAATGATGAGAGTGATTATGCTTATGATATGAAAAGGCCCAAGCTTGGGGATGTTATGTTTGATGAGAATGACATGTTTGAGAATTTATTTGCTGCAATTAATGTTTGTCCCAAGCTTGGGGATGCTATGTTTAATGAAGATGATATTTTTAGTCTCCCAAGTTTTGACGAGCAAATTTATTATGATGGTAGCACGCCTCCTATTTATGATGATTATATTGATGAAAGTGGGTTTGGAAGAGTGTCAACTTTAGGAAGTAATGATCCCACTATTTTGGAGGATGTTGAATCTTCTTGTGATAATTATAAAAGTGGATTTGGAGAGGTCATGACTTTATTTAGTAATGATCCACTATCTTGGAAGAGGTTTCAATTGATTATGATGAGAACAAAGTTGCTACTTATGATGATTATTGTGATGATACTTATGTTATAAAAAGTAGTGATGATTATATTGACAAAACTTGTCCTGATTATGATTATCCTTTTTCTGAACATTACTCTTTTAGTGTGGAAACAATTTATAGTATTCGAGTTTCTTATGATACTCCCTCTATTCCAAATGAGAAGAATTTTGCTTATGTGGAGAGTAGTAAATTTTCTATGCTTGGGGATCATGAAAATAATGCTTTATGTGATGGTTATATTGTTGAATTCATTCATGATGCTACTGAAATTTTTTATAAGGGAGGAATATAAATTAGTAGGAATTGCAATAATATCAAGTTTCCTCTCTATGTGCTTAAAATCTTGAAGTTATGCTTGTTTTGCCTTCCTATGCTAGTTGATTATTGTTCCCATAAGTTGTTTGCTCACAAAATCCCTAAGCATAGGAAGTGGGTTAGAATTAAATGTGCTAGTCATATTCTTCATGAAGCTCCCGTTATGTTTCAATTCTTATTTTTTATGTGAGCATCCTTGAAATCATCATGCCTAGCTAAAAAGGCAATAAAGAAAAGCGCTTGTTGGGAGACAACCCAACATTTACCCCTACTGTTTTTGTGTGTCCTCATGATTAAGCTACTGTAGTAATCATGTTTTATAGCTTTTGTTTCAATAAAGTGCCAAGTAAAGCCTTTAGGATCTTCTTGGGTGATTGTTGTTTGATCTTGCTGATAAAAATAGAAAGTATGCGCTCACGAAAATAATTATCAGTTTTTACCAGAGAGCGATAAAATACCAATTCCAAATGAAGTAGATCAATATACTTTTTATCCTGGACTTCCTAATTTTTCAGAATTTTTGGAGTTACATAAGCATTCGAAACCTCCAGATTACTACAGACTATTCTCTTTTTGACAGATTCTGTTTTCTATGTGTTGTTTGCTTATTTTGATGAATCTATGAGTAGTATAGGAGGGTATGAACCATATAGAAGTTGGAATACAGTAGATATTACACCAATATGAATTTAGAATGAGTTCACAATAGTACCTAAGTGGTGATTTATTTTCTTATACTAACGGAGCTTACGAGTTTCTGTTAAGTTTTATGTTGGGAAGTTATCATGTTTTGGGTAAAGATTCGATGGACTATGGAATAAGGAGTGGCAAGAGCCTAAGCTTGGGGTTGCCCAAGGCACCCCAAGGTAATATTCAAGGACAACCAAGAGCCGAAGCTTGGGGATTCCCCGGATGGCATCCCCTCTTTCATCTTTGTTCATCGGTAACTTTACTTGGAGCTATATTTTTATTCACCAACTGATATGTGTTTTGCTTGGAGCATCATTTTATTTTATTTTGTTTTGCTTGCTGTTTGAATAATATACCAAGATCTGAAATTCTTAAATATTAGAGAGTCTTCACATAGTTGCATAATTATTCGACTACTCATTGATCTTCACTTATATCTTTCGGAGTAGTTTGTCATTTGCTCTAGTGCTTCACTTATATCCTTTTAGAGCACGGCAGTGGTTTTTTTTTGAAGAAATAGATGAACTCTCATGCTTCACTTATATTATTTTGGGAGTCCTAAACAGCATGGAAATTTGCTTTGGTTATGAAACTAGTCCTAATATGATGGGCATCCAAGATGGGTATAATAAAAACTTTCATATAGAATGCATTGAATACTATGAGAAGTTTGATGCTTGATAATTGTTTTGAGATATAAATATGGTGATATTAGAGTCATGCTAGTTGAGTAATTGTGAAATTGAGAAATACTTGTGTTGAGGTTTGCAAGTCCCGTAGCATGCACGTATGGTAACCGTTGTGTGACAAATTTGAAGCATGAGGTGTTCTTTGATTGCCTTCCTTATGAGTGGCGGTGGGGGACGAGCGATGGTCTTTTCCTACCAATCTATCCCCCTAGGAGCATGCGCATAGTGCTTGGTTTTGATGACTTGTAGATTTTTTCAATAAGTATGTGAGTTCTTTATGACTAATGTTGAGTCCATGGATTATACGCACTCTCACCCTTCCATCATTGCTAGCCTCTTCGGTACCATGCATTGCCCTTTCTCACCTTGAGAGTCGGTTCAAACTTCGCCGGTGCATCCAAACCCAGTGATATGATACACTCTATCACACATAAGCCTCCTTATATCTTCCTCAAAACAGCCACCATACCTACCTATTATGGCATTTCCATAGCCATTCTGAGATATATTGCCATGCAACTTTCCACCGTTCCATTTATTATGACATGCTTCATCATTTTCATATTGCCTTGCATGATCATGTAGTTGACATCGTATTTGTGGCAAAGCCACCGCTCATAATTTTTTATACATGTCACTCTTGAATCATTGCACATCCCGGTACACCGCTGGAGGCATTCATATAGAGTCATATTTTGATCTAGTATCGAGTTCTAATTTTTGAGTTGTAAATAAATAGAAGTGTGATGATCATCATTATTAGAGCATTGTCCCGTGGGAGGAAATAAAAAAAAGAGAAAGGCCAAATAAAAAAAGAGAAGGCCCAAAAAATGAGAGAAAAAGAGAGAAGGGGCAATGTTACTATCCTTTTTCCACACTTGTGCTTCAAAGTAGCACCATGGTCTTCATGATAGAGAGTCTCTTATTTTGTCACTTTCATATACTAGTGGGAATTTTCATTATAGAACTTGGCTTGTATATTACAACAATAGGCTTCCACAAAATTCCCTAGGTCTTCGTGAGCAAGCAAGTTGGATGCACACCCACTTAGTTTCTTTTGTTGAGATTTCATACATTTATATCTCTAGTGCATCTGTCGCATGGCAATCCCTACTCCTTGCATTGACATCAATTGATGGGCATCTCCATAGCCCGTTGATTAGCCGTGTCGATGTGAGACTTTCTCCTTTTTTGTCTTCTCCACACAACCTTGATATGTCCATTTTGCATCATGCTTTTATATCGATACTTATTGCATTATGGGATGTTATTACACATTATGTCACAATACTTATGCCTTTTCTCTCTTATTTACAAGGTTTACATGAAGAGGGGGAATGCCGGCAGTTGGAATTCTGGGCTGGAAAAGGAACAAATATTAGAGACCTATTCTACACATCTCCAAAAGTCCTGAAACTCCACGGGAATTATTTTCAGAATATATAAAAAATATTGGGCGAAAGAAGTACCAGAGGGGGGCCACCCACCGTCCACGAGGGTGGGGGCGCGCCCTACCCCCTGGGCGCGCCCCCTACCTCGTGGGCCCCCTGGTGGCCCTCTGATGCCCATCTTTGGCTATATGGAGTTTTTCTCGAGGAAAAAATAATAAGCAAGCTTTCGGGAAGAAACTCCGCCGCCACGAGGCGGAACCAATCTAGGGCTCCGGTGGAGCTGTTCTGCCAGGGAAACTTCCCCCTGGGAGGGGGAAATCATCACCATCATCATCACCAACGATTCTCTCATCAGGAGGGGGTCAATCTCCATCAACATCTTCACCAACACCATCTCATCTCAAACCCTAGTTCATCTCTTGTATCCAATCTTTGTATCCAAACCTCAGATTGGTACCTGTGGGTTGCTAGTAGTGTTGATTACTCCTTGTAGTTGATGCTAGTTGGTTTACTTGCTGGAAGATCATATGTTCAGATCCATTATGCATATTAATACCGCTCTGATTATGAACATGAATATGCTTTGTGAGTAGTTACGTTTGTTCCTGAGGACATGGGAGAAGTCTTGCTATAAGTAGTCATGTGAATTTGGTATTCATTCGATATTTTGATGAGATGTATGTTGTCTTTCCTCTAGTGGTGTCATGTGAATGTTGACTACATGCCACTTCACCATTGTTTAGGCCTAGAGGAAGGCATTGGGAAGTAATAAGTAGATGATGGGTTGCTAGAGTGACAGAAGCTTAAACCCTAGTTTATGCGTTGCTTCGTAAGGGGCTGATTTGGATCCATATGTTTCATGCTATGGTTAGGTTTACCTTAATACTTCAGTTGTAGTTGCGGATGCTTGCAATAGGGGTTAATCATAAGTGGGATGCTTGTCCAAGGAAGGACAGCACCCAAGCACTGGTCCACCCACATATCAAATTATTAAAGTACCGAACGCAAATCATATGAATATGATGAAAACTAGCTTGACGATAATTCCCATGTGTCCTCGGGAGCGCTTTCCTTTATATAAGAGTTTGTCCACGCTTGTCCTTTGCTACTAAAAGGATTGGGCCATATTGATGCACCTTATTTACTTTTATTACTTGTTACCTGTTACAAATTACCTTATCACAAAACTATATGTCACCGATAATTTCAGTGCTTGCAGAGAATACCTTGCTGAAAACCGCTTATCATTTCCTTCTGCTCCTCGTTGGGTTCGACACTCTTACTTATCAAAAAGGCTACGATAGATCCCCTACACTTATGGGTCATCAAGACTCTTTTCTGGCGCCATTGCCGGGGAGTGAAGCTCCTTTGGTAGGTGGAATTTGGTAAGGAAAAATTTATATAGTGCGCTGAAATTTACTGTCACTTGTTACTATGGAGCATAATCCTTTGAGGGGATTGTTCGGGGTATCTTCGCCCCGACCAGTAGAGCAAAGAGTTGCTCCTCAACCTACTGAACCTACTGAAAATGTTTTTTGAAATTCCTTCGGGTATGATAGAGAAACTGCTAGCTAATCCTTTCATAGGTGATGGAACATTACATCCCGATTTGCACCTAATCTATGTGGATGAAGTTTGTGGATTATTTAAGCTTGCAGGTATGCCCGAAGGATGTTATCAAGAAGAAGTTTCCCTTTATCTTTGAAGGAGAGGCATTGACATGGTTTAGGCTATGTGATGATATGGGATCATGGAACTACAATGATTGAAAATTGGAATTTTATCAGAAGTTTTATCCTATGCATCTGTTCATCGTGATCGTAATTATATATATAATTTTTGGTCTCATGAAGGAGAAAGCATTGCTCAAGCTTGGGGGAGGCTTAAGTCTAATGTTATATTTATGCCCCAATCATGAGCTCTCAAAAGAAATGATTATTCAAAAAAATTATGCTCGGCTTTCTCTCAGTAATCGCTCCATGCTCAATACTTCTTGTACTGGATCTTTTATGATGAAGACTATTGAATTCAAATGGGATTTATTAGAAAGAATTAAGCGCAACTCTGAAGATTGGGACCTCGATGAAGGTAAGGAGTCAGGTATAACACCTAAGTTTGATTGTGTTAAATCTTTTATGGATACCGATGCTTTCCGTGAATTTAGCACTAAATATGGACTTGACTCTGAGATAGTAGCTTCTTTCTGTGAATACTTTGCTACTCATGTTGATCTCCCTAAGGAGAAGTGGTTTAAATATAATCCTCCCATTGAAGTAAAAGTAGTTGCACCTATTAAAGTTGAAGAAAAGACTATCACTTATAATGATCCTGTTGTTCCCACTGCTTATATTGAGAAACCACCTTTCCCTGATAGAATAAATGATCATGCTAAAGCTTCAACTGTGGTCAACAAAAGCAATATTAAGACACCCAAACCCCCTGAGCAAATTGAAGTTGAACCTAGTGTTGCTATGGTTAAAGATCTATTGGCCGGTAATATTGATGGGCATGTTATTTACTTCTTGTAACATCCCAAAATTCTAAATTTTGGAATGTTATATTAAAAAGATAGATTTGATTGGTTGCTTGATTGTTGTGTGATTGATTGAGTGAAATTCGAAACTTTTTGAAAGTTAGATGAGAGGGAATAAAAGGACTTTCCCAAACTTTCATTTTGCATTTATGATCTTCGTGAATTCAAATTCTTTTCAAATACAAAACCCTAGAGAGAAGATGACATGACTTCTTCCATTTAAATAAATGAAAAGGGTGTTTGAAAAATATTTGAAGTCCATTGGAAAATATTTCCAATTCTGAAACTTTATGCAACTCAATGATTTTCACGAGAGGAGATAAAATGACTTCTTCAAATTATATGAAATATGAGTTGGGAGTTTCACAGGATCAAATTCAAAGTCTTTTGGAATTATTTTTCAATTTGGAGTTATTTGGATTTTATTCAAATCATTTTTCTCCAAAAATAAAATACATGGAAAATAGGGTAACATGATTCCCTACAACAGAAAATTGGAGAGAAATAAATTTGATTTCATTTTGGTATTTTTAAAATGATTTTGTTGGATCTTATTAGAGCAGGAGCACTGTTGGAATTATTAGAATTTGTGTGTATTTTATTTAATGCTAGAAAAATGTTCATGTCGTAGAAAATCTTTTTCTGAAATTTTTGATATATTATATGCCTATATAATAATTTTATTTTTGCCGTTATTATTTTATTTGTCTGGAAAATGTTTTTTTTAATTCTCCTCGCTGATTGGCCGGCCCAGCGCCCGAGCCAGGCCGCGGCCCAGCGCGCCCGCGCTCGTCCCCGCCCTCCAGCGGGAGTCCAGCTCCCGCCCCACACCGCCGGCACCGCCGTCTTCGCCCCAGTGTCCTCGCTTGCCCCTCGCGCACGCCAAGTCCACCGCCTCGCCTCCTCTTATAAAGGGCGCCGCCCCAGGCCCGTTCCTCTCCTCGCCGCCGCCTCCCTCTGCAAAGTCGCGCCGCCGCCGCAGATCTCGCCGTCGCCGCTGCTTCACCGCCGCCGCCTGCGCCGCCGCCGCTGCCGCCTGCTTGCGCTGCGCCGCTCGCGGCCCTCGCTCGCCGCCCCCGCCCCGCGCCTCCGACCGCCCGCCGCTGCTGTCGCTGCCACGCCGAGCTCGCCAGAGTCCACCACCTCGTTGAACTACCGTCGCCGGTTTTCCCCACCGAGCCGCCGCTGGTTTCGTACGAACCAACGTGAACCGGTATAAAACCGCCCGGTCGATTTATTCTTTAGGTTTTCTTCGGTTTAGCCGGTTCTATTTTTTTGTTAGGTTTTTTTAGAGCGTTCGCTGGATAGGTTTAGAAAGCGAACGTTCGCTTTTTAGCCTTTTTCTTTTTCTGTTAGTTTTAGACAGGGACCTCTTTGTAGATGCTTTATTTGCAGATTAGTCCCTGTACTTCAAACGACCACATCTTTTCGCAATATATTTCTCCTCTTCGGCGCGACTTCTAGAAATTTTCTCTTCTCTCCAAAGTCATCTTTTCTCTGCCTTATAAATATATCTTTCTTTGTTTTTTTCTTATATTTTCATAGTTTATTATTTTTAGACTAATACGACAAAATAATTAGATTATCAATTAGTCTACGTATTTATACATTTGACCCTAGCCCGTAGCTATTTTTTCTTCCGTAAAACAGCTTGGCCCTGATTTTTCAAATAGCCATAACTTTTTACTCGTTTGTCCAAATCCAACGAAACCAACGCCCACTTCTTCGTTATGATCCCCTCTATCCATTAATCCAACTCAAACATGTTTTTGAGAAGTTTAAAATTTGAATTATATCAGATTTAGATTCAAACTTCGTTTGATCATAACTTGAGTTTCGTAGCTCCGTTTGAGTTGATTCTTTTTGCAAATCGAAGCTCTTGACCTAAACTTTCTGATAAGGCCAAATTCATATAATTTTGGTACTTTAAAAATTGTTTTATGTTGAGAGAGTTATTTGCTTGGTTTTGGTGTTTTCTGAACCGTCTTCTTCGTTCTTTCCGATCTTTGAGTGATTGCTTATGTGTGGTTACTATTGCTTGCTTACAATAGATTGACCGGAGTGTGACGAGTAGAACTATCAAGAGTTATGAGTGCGAATCATCTTCATCAACATTGCAGGCAAGTTCACACTTTGATCATATCCCTTTCATACACAGTTTTTATGCATTAGTTTCACCCTCAAACATTGCATGAGTAGGATTGATAACATGTGGGTATTGGGAAGTAGTTGATGAGGTAGGAACCTATTGCCCTGCATTCAAACCTTGGGAGTTACTATTACGTTATGCTTATATTGCCATGCTATGCTCGTAGACGTGGATTGGGTTTGAGAGTATTTCATGATAGATGTGAGATTGTTAATTAATGGTTTACTTAAGGTGGCAACTTTAACACACATCTGGGTGGATTGAGGCACCTGGGTATTTCTGCGATTGCCTGTCTAGACACCTGGGTATTCTAGGATTGCCTGTTTTTTATGGACCGCCACCCAGGCTTAAAGGGATCATGAGATTATTCATACTAGAAACTTCCGTGTGCAGCCACAAGCTATTATGGGCTCTAGCATAGTTGATTAAGTCGTGTGAACTCTTACAGTGGTAGACTAGCAGATGTAGGGGTTGTAGGTGGTACGGTCTACCCATCGTAAGGTGTGAACGCTTCTGAAAGACTATGTCTCGGTCATCCGTTTTTCAAACACCATGTAGTGCGAGAAATCCAACGGAGGAGATTGAGTCTTGTGGGGAAAAGTGCGCAAACCTCTGCAGAGTGTATAAACTAATCATGATTAGCCGTGTCCCCGGTTATGGACGTTTTGAGTATCTAGTACTTAGATTATCATGTGAATCTCATCATGTGACTTTAAATAATTTTGTTGGGTTTAATGATGTTACTTAATTGGGATTGAGAATGCTGTCAACCATTCTCAATGATTAACAACCACCATGATAGTTAAATAAAATTTATTCCTTTGTAGTAGGGAAAAATTGGCTTTTCGCAAAAATCTTATAACCATAGAGCTTTTCCACCAGCCAAATATGCATCTAGTGATAGCCTTTATTCATCATTCTCTATGGTGTGAATTTGCCAGTACATTCAATATACTGACCCTTTGTGGCTGCAACGTCTCATGTTGCAGGAATCTTACGACGAGTAAGTTATACGTTAGGGTTACGATTTCTACACTCAACTTTGCCGTTGGTGTTGATGGGAATCCAGAACCTTGTTGTTACTTCCACTATTTGGATTGAGGTAATAGTATTTACGTTACTTTTTACATGTGATTTACCTCTGTTGTAAATCCTCGAGTACTGTGTGTGTCAGCATACCGATCCAGGAATGACACTTAAGCACAGAGACTTGATCCATTCGGGTCGGGTCGCTACAAGATGGTATCAGAGCACATGTTGACAGTAGGACGTGACCCTAGAAACTGGCAAGCCCATAGCAAAAAAAATTCTCTACAACTTTCCATTTGAAAAAGATCTTTTACCTCTCTTCTCTTCTGAGCTTATTCAAAAATTCCCTTTAGTGAGACCATACCCCTTTCCCCTTTTGACCACACGAAGATTTGATTGATGAGACCACTCCAAGAAGTACAAGATATCGGACAACTAAGACCACTTCGGAATGAAGAGTATTTTTCGTGCATCTGAATAATGGAAACTACAACGGTTGAATACCGAAGACAAGTAGAATTTGAAGGCTCTGAAGAATTCCCAGATTTGTATGACCTAGGAAGGCTACCCTTATGGAACTTGGCAGACTATGGAAGTTTTCAATACCCGAGATCAAGGTGTATCGGAGAAAGACTGAAACAAGGAGCATGAGAACTCGAAGTTTTGTCAAAGAAAACCCTAAGGCAGGAGATATCAACTATGGAATGATAGCTCATGGGAATGACAAGAGCAGAAACACGGTTATCCGTGATGTCATCGCCCGCTGATGCTATTGTCACCGTGCTAAGTTACGGATGCATTTCTTCAGAATGGATTTGATGGAAGAAGGCTGATGGAGCACCTATTAGTAAGATGAAGTTTTAACCTTAGCCGGTGTATCACCAGGATCTGGAGTAGTACATCAAGAAGTTTAAGGTGGAGCTCCATGAAGCCGTATTAGACAAGGAAGCATTTCGTGAAGAACTTAGGAACCAAAAGATGAAAGTAGCCAAGCTAGAGGAGCTACAACCTCGAGATACCGGAGATTTGTCAGGAACTGAAGGACAGTATGACCATGGTTCATGTGAAGGATGTTGAAACCAGAAGTTTGGAACGCAACTCTAGAATATTAAAGGACGTCACGAGAGACTTCGCGTCAATAGAGTTGATCTGGCAAAAGAACTTGAGAAAGACAAGCATGATCGGAAGAAGCCATTGGAGGCATGAACATGGCTTGAAGAGTTTGGAGACGTTGAAGATTTATTGACCTTTAGAAGACCAAACCCCTGTTATACACCTACGTTAGATGCGACGTTTGTGAGCTGTCATTTGTTTGATGTTTTTCCCGACGACCACAAATAAAATTTGTCTTTTCAAAACTTTTGTTTGTATTGTGTGTATCCCTCTCCCTCTCTCTTATCTTACCCCAAACCCACATGGACCCAATAGAGGATGAATGGAGATGAGCTTGTATTTTCTGGACCGATGAGTCAGTTGGAGACAGACCGATGGATTCAGAACATGGAGGATCACATGGAGAATAACCCTATAGTCGGAAAGGATATGAACTAGCATGCTCTTCAGTGCTTTGAAAGAGGTGCTGCTACTTGGTGGAGGATGTACCAAACCATCAATGGATGGCAAGGAGTAACCACTTGGAAAGAATTTAAGTTGACTCTGCCAAAGTCTCGGCTTGTGTCCCAGAAGTTGAAGCCTTATGGAAAGGATATGAAGAAACCTTGTGCATGCAAGATTTGTGGAGAAATAGGACACACCCATAAAGAACACAAGGATGAATGCCCTAATTGTGAAGGAAGTCACCCAATTGAAGAGTGCCCAATTAGGCAGATTACTTGTTTCTTGTGTGAAGGGACTACCCACTATCCTGCTCAGTGTCACATTTACCCCATGGTACAATGAACCATCCAGCAGAAGAAAGAAGTAATGAAAGGAGCCCTCATGGAAATTTTAGAAGAAGCTATGATGAAGGAAGAGATGGAGGACACACCTAAAGAAGACCCGAGTAAACCCTGCACTAAGTCTTGCTATTCATGTGGAGAAGAAGGACACATCTCCCAAAATTGTTTGAATGGGGATCTAGTAGAATTCCCGACAGAGGAAGTAGAATATGACCCACAGGAAATAGAAGCCCTGATTGGAATGGAAAAGTCCAGGAAGAGAAATCGATTGGAGCCCAGGAGGGACCTGAGTCATATCACCTGTTACAGGTGCAAGGAGTCAGGGCACTACCTCAACAGTTGCCCAAAAAGGAAACCTCGATACTTGTCAGAAGTAATATGTTTTAGTTGTAATGGAGCATGACACTTTGCCAGAGAATGCCCCAAGGAGAAGGAAACTTGTGCTAGATAGTTGAGCTTGCAACAAAAGAAATGGAGTATTAGAAGTGAGAACATTTTGTTTTATATCGAGGTGTTGAGTTGAGATTGTAATCAATTGAGAGTGAATAAAGTTAGCATCATTGGTACTGATATGGATTTTATGAGTTGTTACTCTATGAAGAAGAATTTTGGCCATTCCGAGGATATGAAAAATATGGTCTATGGAAGATTTGTGCATTTTAAGGGTGGTAGTACCCTGTAAGAACCGTTGACCCCTGGAAAAGATAAGGATACTCCATTGAGTGGATTTCGGACAAAATGAATATGAGTTTTGTCTCGATATGTGTGATGACCCAAGAGTATGTGGGATGAAGTTGGAGACCGTCAGTTGTTGGACGAAATGTGATCAAGGAGTCAGAAGAGAATGTTAAGTTGATTCGAGATAGACAGAAGGTAGCTCAGTCCAGGCAGAAGAGTTATGCAGACTAAAAAAACGCAAGGAGGTAGTCTATGAAATTGGAGACAGAGCATGTCTTCATGTGACCCCTCTGCGAGGAGTTAAATGATTTGTAGTTAAGGGAAAGTTAGCCCCGAGATTTGTAGGACCATACTGAGTTTTGGAGCGTATGGGAGAAGTGGCCAACAAGTTGGAGTCACCCGAAGGACTGTCAGGAGTTCAAGATGTGTTTCACGTTTCCCAGTTGAAGAAGTGCCATGCAGAGATGGCCAATATTCCCCTGTAAGGACGCTTGACCCTGGAAAGGATAATGATGCTCCACGAAGTGGAATATGGACTCCATAAGTATAAGGTTTTATCTCGGTATGTGGGATATCCCACGAGGATGAAGAGATAAATTACTATTGGATATAAAGGAGGTATGATGTCGGAAATATGGATCAATGGAAACTCCATGATGAGTCTGAGTAATCATGTCCTAGTTTGGTGCCAATAGAAGTAAGGAAGACAATACAATTGGATGGATTTAAGAATACCAGGAAGTTGGAAGATGGAATAATGATCAGTTGCCCGATGATAAGTTCAAGGACTACAAGTGATGAGATGGGCCATAACCCACAGGCCCCAGGACCTGCCAAGAAGCAAGCACATTCTTGCTGAAGGAAAAACCCCGGAGGAAGATACGACGTTTATCGGTAGACGATTTTATAGGAGTAACGCAAAACCTGAGAGTTGTGAAGGAACGATATATGTTTGTTTGGTTTGCAGAATCAATGGATTTATCCGAACCTTGGTTCGTCGACAAGAGAAATTCTGCAATGCTTGTGAGGATGACCGAGTGTTAGAATGCGAGACTCGCTAAACCATATACAAGGTAATGATTTGGGTGCGGGATGGATTGATCACCATACCGTCTTACTCTTATTGTTTGCCTTGATATATGGGATGGTAAATCTGAGTGGCTTACCTATAATAGGGAGACGACGATCAAAACCCTGTTTAAACCTTAGAATGGTATAAGAAATTTTTTCCCTTGTACAAGGTAGCTTTTGCCAACCGTAGGTTATACGGTGAGGATCAACCAGACCCATTTCCTGCAGAAGGAACCATAAATTGTTGACCACCATGAGATATCGATAGTTGTTTAGTTTTGGCGCCAGACCCGTCAGCTAAGAAGACCCAGTCACAGAAGAACCTTACCAAGATGAAAGACAGAAGAATTGAGGAAAAGGTTATGCCACTACCGAAAGAGCCCAGATAAGGAATTATCCTGAAGATCTGAGAAGACCGACACTGTTAACAATATGGATGAAGTATATGAGTTTTGATGGAACCGTAACCATGCTTCTAAGGGTGGTAGCACCCCAGACCCCGGAGACGATTGATGAAATTTTGAAGAGACCCCGAACCTAACCTATTTCTTTCTAGCCTCTTTGAATCTCGAGGACGAGATTCCTTTTAAGGGTGGTAGGTTTGTAACATCCCAAAATTCTAAATTTTGGAATGTTATAATAAATAGATAGATTTGATTGATTGTTTGATTGATTGTGTGAAATTGAATGAAATTCAAAACCTTTTTGAAAGTTAAATGAGAGGGAATAAAAGGACTTTCCCAAACTTTCATTTTGCATTCGTGATCTCCGTGAATTCAAATTCTTTTCACCACGAAACCCTGGAGAGAAGATGACATGACTTCTTCCATTTATTTAAATGACAAGGGGTGTTGAAAATATTTGAATTTCATTTGGAAAATATTTCCAATTCTGAAACTTTTATGCAACTCAATGATTTTCACGAGAGGAGATAAAATGACTTCTTCAAATTATATGAAATATGAGTTGGGAGTTTCAAAGGATCAAATTCAAAGTCTTTTGGAATTATTTTTCAATTTGGAGTTATTTGGATTTTATTCAAATCATTTTTCTCCAAAAATAAAATACATGGAAAATAGGGTAACATGATTCCCTACAACAGAAAATTGGAGAGAAATAAATTTGATTTCATTTTGGTATTTTTAAAATGATTTTGTTGGATCTTATTAGAGCAGGAGCACTGTTGGAATTATTAGAATTTGTGTGTATTTTATTTAATGCTAGAAAAATGTTCATTTCATAGAAAATATTGAAAATTTTGATATATAATATGCCTATATAATATTTTATTTTATTTTGTTATTCGGTTTTCCTTCTGTTCCTATTTAAAAAAAACTATACGTGCGGCCCATATTTATTTATCGCCTACATGCACAGTATAGTAGCTTCTGGCGCCCCATTGTTTTTTTCTCTTAAATAGGCCAGGCCCAGCCAGCCTTTTTATTTTTTATTTTTTTTCTTAGGCCGAATTTTGTAAAAAAAAAACTGCAGCCGCAGCGTGCACGCGGCCGGCCGAAGGCCTTTAGGCCCATGCGAGCCGCTCACCTCTTTTTATCTCTGTTTCATATTTTTTTGTCTACATTTAGTCCCACATTGCCTAGCCTTTGACTTTTAAGCCTCTTTTCCACCAATAAATATAGACCCATAGAGTCTCCAAAAATCATCCGATTCGTGTTAAATCAATATTTTGGTTTGACTAGATTCATTTAAGAAAAATATATTTTTCCTCTCCGGCGCGACTTCTAGAAATTTTCTCTTCTCTCCAAAGTCATCTTTTCTCTGCCTTACAAAGGTATTTTTCTTTGTTTTTTTTCTTATACTTCCATAGTTTATTATTTTTAGACTAATACGATAAAATAATTAGATTATCAATTAGTCTACGTATTTATACATTTGACCCTACCCGTAGCTATTTTTTCTTCCGTAAAATAGCTTGACCCTGATTTTTCAAATAGCCATAACTTTTTACTCGTTTGTCCAAATCCAACGAAACCAACGCCCACTTCTTTGTTATGATCCCCTCTATCCATTAATCCAACTCAAACATCCTTTTGAGAAGTTTAAAATTTGAATTAGATCAGATTTAGATTCAAACTTCTTTTGATCATAACTTGAGTTTCGTAGCTCCGTTTGAGTTGATTCTTTCTGCAAATCGAAGCTCTTGATCTAAACTTTCTGATAAGGCCAAATTCATATAATTTTGGTACTGTTAGAAATTGTTTTATGTTGCAAGAGTTATTTGCTTGGTTTTGGTGTTTTCTGAACCGTCTTCTTCGTTCTTTCCGATCTTTGAGTGATTCTTATGTGTGGTTACTATTGCTTGCTTACAATAGATTAACCGGAGTGTGACGAGTAGAACTATCAAGAGTTATGAGTGCGAATCATCTTCATCAACATTGTAGGCAAGTTCACACTTTGATCATATCCCTTTCATACCCAGTTTTTATGCATTAGTTTCACCCTCAAACATTGCATGAGTAGGATTGATAACATGTGGGTATTGGGAAGTAGTTGATGAGGTAGGAACCTATTGCCCTGCATTCAAACCTTGGGAGTTAATATTACGTTATGCTTATATTGCCATGCTATGCTCGTAGACGTGGATTGAGTTTGAGAGTATTTCATGATAGATGTGAGATTGTTAATTAATGGTTTACTTAAGGTGGCAACTTTAACACACATCTGGGTGGATTGAGGCACCTGGGTATTCCAGCGATTGCCTGTCTAGGCACCTGGGTATTCCAGGATTGCCTATTTTTTATGGACCGCCACCCAGGCTCAAAGGGATCATGAGATTATTCATACTAGAAACTTCCGTGTGCAGCCACAAGCTATTGTGGGCTCTAGCATAGTTGATTAAGTCGTGTGAACTCTTACAATGGTAGACTAGCAGATGTAGGGGTTGTAGGTGGTACGGTCTACCCATCGTAAGGTGCGAACGCTTCTGAAAGACTATGTCTCGGTCATCCATTTTTCAAACACCATGTAGTGCGAGAAATCCAACGGAGGAGATCGAGTCTTGTGGGGAAAAGTGCGCAAACCTCTGCAGAGAGTATAAACTAATCATGATTGGCCGTGTCCCCGGTTATGGACGTTTTGAGTATCTAGTACTTGGATTATCATGTGAATCTCATCATGTGACTTTAAATAATTTTGTTGGGTTTAATGATGTTACTTAATTGGGATTGAGAATGCTGTCAACCATTCTCAATGATTAACAACCACCATGATAGTTAAATAAAATTTATTCCTTTGTAGTAGGGAAAAATTGGCTTTTTGCAAAAACCTTATAACATAGAGCTTTTCCACCAGCCAAATATGCATGTAGTGATAGCCTTTATTCATCATTCTCTATGGTGTGAATTTGCCAGTACATTCAATGTACTGACCCTTTGTGGCTGCAACGTCTCATGTTGCAGGAATCTTACGACGAGTAAGTGATACGTTAGGGTTACGATTTCTACACTCAACTTTGCCATTGGTGTTGATGGGAGTCCACAACCTTGTTGTTACTTCCGCTATTTGGATTGAGGTAATAGTATTTACGTTACTTTTTACATGTGATTTACCTCTGTTATAAATCCTCAAGTACTGTGTGTGTCAGCATACCGATCCAGGGATGACACTTAAGCACAGAGACTTGATCCATTCGGGTCGGGTCGCTACAGCTGGTCGGGTGACTGCGTTGGGGCGCTTCATCTCCAAGCTGGGAGAGCGCGCCCTACCCTTCTTCAAGATAATGAAAAAGAAGGGGCCGTTCGAGTGGACCCTAGAGGCCGACCAAGTTTTTCAAGACCTCAGGAGATACCTGACCAGCCCTCCAGTGATGGTGGCGCCACGACCTCGCGAGCCCCTAGTGCTCTATCTCGCCGCCACCCCATACTCAGCCAGCGCGACTCTGGTGACGGTTCAGGAAGAACACCAAGCCAAGGGCGCATCATGACAGTCAGTTTTCAGCTTTCTCTACTAAGGTGTTTACCCGGATGAACCAGAAACACAATCGTAGTAGTTCTCCATTTACTACCCCGCCGATAGGACAGAACGTAAGGTAGTAAGCATAGGAGCCGGGCAACCCAACTATTAACCAAAGACATGATTCGGAGCCGATGCATATAATGCTAAATTCGGGGTGCCGAACTATACTGTAAAAAGTGTTCGGACTTTGTTGCCGTAGTATGGAGTCCAATGAAGCCCCTGGCGAATGAAAGTGTACCAAAGTGTACGGGTGCAATCGATAAGAATAGCGAAATAAAATGAAGTAGTAAGCCAGTGCCACATAGGTTGGGCCGCAACCTGTTTCCATTATAATTTGATTAATACGTCGAAGCGTATTTGTACAAATAGTGCGATAAGCAAAAGGGCTATTTAACATGTCGAGATCAAGGGGGGGGGGGTTGCGTGCGGGTCCTGAAAACAGGTAGAGTGATCGTCAAGAAGACCACCTAGAAATTCCCCCACACGTCTATGCTGCTTGCCACCTTGGTATATCCATCCTTCAAAAGGATCGGTGATCAGGCCGTCGTGAGGGGCCTGTGGAAAAGAAAAGGAAAAAGAAAAGAAAAGGGAAAGTATGTGTGTCTGGTGAAGGTCGAGTCGTATTATGGACCACAATCGAGTTATGCCTCCGTCTATGCCCATGGTATTTTGAGTGCGTAGTTATGTACACGCGGTACGTACACCACCATTTGGTCGGGACTGAGACGAAGACTGAATTGCTAGTCGAACTCCTAATGAGCTGGACTGTCAAGCTGCGGAGTAGTCTGGACTCGTTTGACAGTGTCCGGGAGCTTGGCCGCTGAATTAAAATTCTGCTTGATAAGGCCGCTATGTACTTCCGCTACCAGGGCCGCGGTGTGCTCCTTGGTACGGAGGGAGCTTTCAATGTTACCATTGATTGTTATGACACGACGTGGTCCGGCAATCTTGAGTTTAAGATAAGCATAGTGTGGAACCGCATTGAATCGAGCAAATGCAGTTCATCCGAGCAGTGCGTGATAGCCACTACGAAAGGGGACGATATCGAAGATCAAGTCTTCGCTTCGGAAGTTGTCTGGGGATCCGAAGACGACTTCCAATGTGATTGAGCCCGTGCAGCGGGACTCTACACTTAGTATTACTCCTTTAAAGATAGTTTTTGTGGGATTGATCCTTGATGGGTCGATGCCCATCTTGCAGACTGTATCCTGATAGAGTAGGTTGAGGCTGCTACCGTCGCCCATGAGGACTCGCGTGAGGTGGAATCCATCAATGATTGGGTCGAGGACCAGTGCGGCTGAACCGCCATGACGGATACTGGTCGGATGGTCCCTGCGATCGAAGGTGATCGGACAGGATGACCATGGGTTGAATTTGGGGCGACTGGCTCTATCGCGTAGACGTCCCTGAGCGCGCGTTTGCGCTCCCTCTTGGGGATATGGGTAACGTATATCATGCTCACCGTTTTAACCTGGGGGGGGGAAAACTTCTTCTGTCCCCCTGTGTTCGTCGGACGGGGCTCCTCGTCGTCGTCCTCACTTTGTGACCCCTTCTCCTTGTTCTCGGTATTTAACTTACCGGCCTGTTTAAAGACCCAACAGCTTCTGTTGGTATGATTGGCTGGTTTATCGGGGGTGTCGTGGATCTGACATGGACGATCGAGTATGCGGTATAAGCTAGATGAACCCTGATTATTTCTTTTAAATGGCTTCTTCCGCTGGCCGGACTTGGAGCCGCTGAATCCGGCATTGACTGTCGTGTCATTGGTATTGTCACCGTTGTTTCAACGCTTGTGTCTATTGCATTGAGGCTTGCCGTTGCTATTTCTGGCTTCAGAGGTGTCAGGTTCGCTTGCGTTATTATTGCTATGGGCAAGCCAACTATCTTCGCCCGCGCAAAATCGTGTCATAAGTGCCGTGAGGGCTGCCATGGACTTCGGTTTTTCTTGGCCGAGGTGTCGAGCGAGCCATTCGTCGTGGATGCTATGCTTAAAGGCCGCTACGGCTTCGTCATCCGGATAGTCGACGATCTGGTCCTTTTTAGTTAGGAACCTAGTCTAGAATTTCCTGGCTGACTCTCTGGGCTGTTGATTTATGTGACTTAAGTCATCAGCATCCGGAGGGCGGACGTATGTACCTTGGAATTTGTCGTGAAAGGCGTGTTCCAAGTCCTCCCAACTGCCAATGGAGTTTTCTGGCAGGCTGTTTAACCAATGCCGAGCTGGTCCCTTGAGTTTTAGCGGGAGGTATTTGATGGCATGAAGGTCATCGCTGTGGGCCATATGAATATGGAGAAGAAAGTCCTCAATCCATACCGCGGGGTTTGTTGTTCCATCGTATGATTCGATATTCACGGGTTTTAACCCTTCTAGGAATTCGTGCTCTATTACTTCATCAGTGAAGCAGAGGGGGTGTGCGGCGCCTCTACATCGGGCCAAGTCGCGACGTAGCTCGGATGGAGTCCGTCTGCGGTTTTCGGCCCGGACGTGGTTATGCTTGTCACGTTCGGCTAGATAGACATCGTCGCGCGTCGGGGCACGCCCCCATGATCTGTAGATCAATCTGGTCTGACCTGCTCTATTTTCCAGGTCCTTTCGCAGGTCATATGTATATCCCTTAGCTGTTGTGTCCCTACCTTTACGGCGAGGTAGTATAGGCTGGTGTTTGGCTTGAGTTGCTGTTTTGTCCCGGCCACGTGGTGGTCGGTTAGCCGCGTTACACGCTGATGGTACGGGCCCAAGTGCCTCGTCGTCAAATTGAGGTAGCAGTTTGCGCTTCGGGTAACTTTTGGTTCGGCGCTCGAGGCCGTATTCTTGGCTGCTAGGAGATTAGTCCACATGTCGTTGAGTAGGTCTTGATCAGCTTGAAGCTGCTGCCGCTTCTTTTTCAGGCTCCTTGCAGTGCCAATTAGCCGCGCTTAAAGCGCTCCTGCTCGAGGGGTTCCTCAGGCACGATAAAGTCTTCGTCGCCAAGGCTCACCTCATCCTCGGAGAGTGGAAGATAATTACTGTCCTCCGAGTCTTCGTTTACAGCCTGTTCATCAGGGCTAACTTTCCCATCTTCCCAATCGTCCAGTTCGGAGGTTGGCTCGACGGGGTCTTCTTGGTCTTCGGCGTCGTCCGGAGTATTGTTGTCTCTCATGCCGGTATCGCTGTCTTTTCCACAGCGTGATTTAGAGCGGCGCCACTGGCTTCGGCGCTTTGGCTGTATCTCAGGAGGTTATCCTCGACTGGATCTTTATTGTTATCGCCGTTACTCTCCTTGGGTGTATCCACCATGTACACGTCATACGAAGAGGTGGCCGTCCAGCGTCCGGTAACCGGCAGGTTTTCGGCCTGCTCTTCTCTGGCATCGTCTATACCGTCGATGTCTCCAGAGCCGTAATCGAGCATGTCAGTTAAGTCCTCGACAGTGGCTATGAAGTTGGTGATGGGTGGGACGTATAATTCCCTGCTCTCAACCCCTAGTATGGGATGGGCGTAGTTCGGACATTGCTCCTCTGTAATGACGAGGGATTGCATCAAGTCCAGAGCCTCGCTTTAAGGCGAGGTTTGGCCAGGGAGAAGAGAGTCCGTGGAGTACGGCGGAAGGAGCCTCCTTGGCCGAGCTCACATGATGCTGACTCCAAGGGTTCGGAGCCAGTGTCCGGAGAAGAGTCTGGCTTCATGATGGCTGCCAACGAAACTACTTCCTCCGGCTCTCCTGTACTAGACTTAGTGGCCGCAGATAGTCCGGCAGGCTCAAGAATCCCGTCTTCAGACCTTGCGATGCGCTCCGGATCTAAGGCCAGAGCGGAGGTTGGGGTCATGAACCTTTGGAAGATCAAGTCTCCTCGGATATCAGCGACATAGTCCAGATTTCCAAAACTAACCTGGTGACCTGGGCGTAGCTGTCGATCTGCTCTAAATGGCCAAGGGAGTTTCTCCGCAGTGCGAAGCCGCCGAATACGAAGATCTGGCCGGGGAGAAAAACCTCCCCTAGGGCGGCATGGTTGTAGATGACTAATGGAGCCATCGAACCTTTCGATGACGACATAGAGGAACTCTAAATGAAAGAACCAATGTTGGTGTCAAAACCGGCGGATCTCGGCTAGGGGGTCCCGAACCGTGCGTCTAAGGTCGATGGTTGATAACCCACAAGTATAGGGGATCGCAACAGTTTTCGAGGGTAGAGTATTCAACCCAAATTTATTGATTCGACACAAGGGGAGTCAAAGAATATTCTCAAGTATTAGCAGCTGAGTTGTCAATTCAACCACACCTGGAAACTTAGTATCTGCATCAAAGTGTTTAGTAGCAAAGTAATATGATAGTAGTGGTAACGGTAGCAAAAGGTAACGATAGCAAAAGCAATGTTTTGGTATTTTGTAGTGATGATAGCAATAGCAACTGAAAAGTAAATAAGCGAAGAACAATATATGGAAAGCTCGTAGGAATGGATCGGTGATGGAGAATTATGCCGGATGCGGTTCATCATGTAACAATCATAACCTAGGGTGACACAGAACTAGCTCCAGTTCATCAATGTAATGTAGGCATGTATTCCGAATATAGTCATACGTGCTTATGGAAAAGAACTTGCATGACATCTTTTGTCCTACCCTCCCATGGCAGTGGGGTCCTAACAAAAACTAAGGGATATTAAGGCCTCCTTTTAATAGAGTACCGGACCAAAGCATTAACACATAGTGAATACATGAACTCCTCAAACTACGGTCATCACCGGTAAGTATCATGATTATTGTCACTTCAAGGTTAACGGATCATAACACATAATAGGTGACTATAGACTTGCAAGATAGGATCAAGAACTCTCATATATTGATGAAAACATAATAGGTTCAGATCTGGAATCATGGCACTCGGGCCCTAGTGACAAGCATTAAGCATAGAAAAGTCATAGCAACATCAATCTCAGAACATAGTGGATACTAGGGATCAAACCCTAACAAAACTAACTCGATTACATGATAGATCTCATCCAACCCATCACTGTCCAGCAAGCCTATGATGGAATTACTTACGCACGGCGGTGAGCATCATGAAATTGGTGATGGAGGATGGTTGATGATGACGATGGTGACGGATTCCCCTCTCCGGAGCCCCGAACGGACTCCAGATCAGCCCTCCCGAGAGGTTTTAGGGCTTGGCGGTGGCTCCATATCGTAGAACGCGATGAATCCTTCTCTCTGATATTTTTCTCCCCAAAACCAAATATATAGAATTGGAGTTGAGGTCGGAGGAGCTCCAGGGGGGCCACGAGGTAGGGGGGCGCGCCCCCACCCTCGTGAACAGGTGGTGGCCCCCCTGGCCTTCATCTTTTGCAAGGATTTTTTATTATTTCCGAAAAGTTGTTCCGTGAAGTTTCAGGTCATTCCGAGAACTTTTGTTTCTGCACATAAATAACACCATAGCAATTCTGCTGAAAACAACGCCAGTCCGGGTTAGTTCCATTCAAATCATGCAAGTTAGAGTCCAAAATAAGGGCAAAAGTGTTTGAAAAAGTAGATACGACGAAGACGTATCAACTCCCCCAAGCTTAAACCTTTGCTTGTCCTCAAGCCATTTAGTTGATAAACTGAAAGTGATAAAGAAAAACTTTTACAAACTCTGTCTGCTCTTGTTGTTGTAAATATGTAAACCCAGCATTCAAGTTTTCAGCAAAGATTAGGACTAACCACATTCACAATAACGCTTAGGTCTCAAGTTTACTCATATCAATGGCATAATCAACTAGCGAGCAATAACAATAAATCTCGGATGACAACACTTTCTCAAAACAATCATAATATGATATAACAAGATGGCATCTCGCTAGCCCTTTCGGAGACCGCAAAACATAAATGCAGAGCACCTTTAAAGATCAAGGACTGACTAGACATTGTAATTCATGGTAAAAGAGATCCAGTCAAGTCATACTCATGTAAACTAACAGTAATGAATGCAAATGACAGCAGTGCTCTCCAACTGGTGCTTTTTAATAAGAAGATGATGACTCAACATGAAAGTAAATAGATAGGCCCTTCGCAGAGGGAAGAAGGGATTTGTAGAGGTGCCAGAGGTCGGTTTTGAAATAGAGATGAATAATATTTTGAGCGGTATACTTTCATTGTCAACATAACAACCAAGAGATGGCAATATCTTCCATGCTACACACATTATAGGTGGTTCCCAAACAGAATGGTAAAGTTTATACTCCCCCTTCCACCAACAAGCATCAATCCATGGCTTGCTCGAAACAACGAGTGCCTCCAACTAACACGAGTCCCAGGGGGAGTTTTGTTTGCAATTATTTTGATTTGATTTGCATAAAGCATGGGACTGGGCATCCCGGTGACCAGCCACTTTCTCATGAGTGAGGAGCGGAGTCCACTCCTCTTGAGAATAACCCGCCTAACATGGAAGATACGGACAACCCTAGTTGATACATGAGCTATTCGAGCATACAAAACAAGATATTTATTTGAAGGTTTAGAGTTTGGCACATACAAATTTACTTGGAATGGCAGGTAGATACCGTATATAGGTAGGTATGGTGGACTCATATGGTATAACTTTGGGGTTTATGGAGTTGGATGCTCAAGCAGTATTCCCGCTTAGTACAGGTGAAGGCTAGGAAAAGACTGGGAAGCGACCAGCTAGAGAGCGACAACAGTCATGAACATGCATTAAAATTAATCAACACCGAATGCAAACATGAGTAGGATATAATCCACCATGAACATAAATATCGTGAAGGCTACGTTGATTTTGTTTCAACTACATGCGTGAACATGCACCAAGTCAAGTCACTTAAATCATTCAGAGAAGGATACCACCCTATCATACCACATCACAACTATTTTAATAGCATGTTGGCACGCAAGGTAAACCATTATAAGCTCCTATCTAATCAAGCATGGCACAAGAAACTATGATCTCTAGTTGTCATTGAAAACATGTTTATTCACAATAGGCTGAATCAGGAACGATGAACTAATCATATTTACAAAAACAAGAGAGGTCGAGTTCATACCAGCTTTTCTCATCTCAGTCAGTCCATCATATATCGTCATAATTGCCTTTCACTTGCACGACCGAATAGTGTGAATACTAATAATAGTTCACGTGCATTGGACTAAGCTGGAATCTGCAAGCATTCGATAAACAGGAGAAGACAAGGCAATATGGGCTCTTTTGTCAGATCAACAATAATGCATATAAGAGCTACTTCAACAATTTAATTATGGTCTTCTCCTATCGACCCCAAAGAAAAGAAAATAAATAAAACTATTTACACGGGAAAGCTCCCAACAAGCAAAAGAAGAACAGGAAACCTTTTTGGGTTTTCTTTTTAATTACTAGTACAAGCATGGAAAGTAAACTAATTAAAAGCGACAACTAATTTTTTTGGTTTTTTCTTAAGGTTTATTAAACACACAAGAAGAAAGCATAAAAAGGAAATAAACTAGCATGGATGATACAATGAAAAAGTATGGGCACCGACATCTGGCAATGAGTGTGTGAACATAAATGTAATGTCGGTGGGAAATACGTACTCCCCCAAGCTTAGGCTTTTGGCCTAAGTTAGTCTATGGCCACGGCTGGCCTGGCGGATATCCATAATAATAGTTGTGGTCGTACTGCGAAGAAGAAGACTCTGATTGCCACTGGTTGGCAATGATCTCCGGATCCCACTTGTAATTAGACTGTCGTGGAGGATCAACTTGTGGTTCCGACTCTGGCTCTATGGCCGATGTAGGGTTCCGATAGGCGTGAATAGACTCTAACGGAACAAGGTACTGGCCTGCAGATAAATCAAACTAGGAAGGAGCAGGCAGGGTAATAGTCTCAGGATGATGTTTATCAAAGAACATTTTGTATTTAAGCTCCCCTTCCCTATTCTTAACAATAAAATTGTGTGCTACCATACTCTTATAATCTAAGTAAACACGAGGCATCAATTTTTCTTCCTTCTCATAATGCCTAATAGGTATGTTAAAATGTGCAGCTAGGCGTGAAGCATAGATGCCTCCAAAGACATGCCCCTTGGTACGGTTCAAACTTAACCGTTTAGCAATAATACCGCCCATACTAACAGAGTTATCACTAAATAAACCGTGGAACAAAATAATAATATCAGGAACACTAAGGTTTCCACAGTTTCCGCGACCAATTAAGCAACGACTAGCAAATATTGCAAAATAGCGTAAAACATGAAAATGTATGCTAGTGATTCGTGCATCGGAAACCTTCCTTGTTTCCCCTACAGTGATGGTATCAGTAAACCCATCCACATCGCTGCGATGTGGTTCCTCTGTCGTGCCATCGAAAGGGACCAAACAAACCCGACAAAAATCATAAAGTGACATCTCCTTATGCTCATCATATAAATAAAACTCCACCGTAGGTGGTGAGCTCCTAGAATGGAAATGAAAGTTTTGCACAAAGATATTTGTGAGTAAGAGATACTGATCGCGTTGGTCGTGGAGGAAAGCGGTGAGGCCTGCATTCTCAGCCAATTCATAAAAATCTTCATAAATCCCGGCTGCTCTCAAGAAATCATCGGAAGGCCATTCACACGGCCGAACCTCCGTGGTGCGAGGAAGATTATATTTGGGCTTCTGTGCCTTTTCCTTCAAGCTTCGGCTCGATGAGCCCCTCAAAAATCTCTTCATTGTTTTCTGAAAAATTCTGAAATTTTTAGTAACTTCAAAATAAAAGTAAACCAAACTCAATAATATTGATAGCAACTACTCCTACAAGTGCCTAGAGCCTATATCATGCATCAAAACTACTTTTGACCATATAAATTTGACATGCAAGCTCAAGAATAGGGTCACCAAAGCAGCACAAAATTGCGATGAATAAAGCACTAGAACAAAAACTAATATGACCAATGGAGGAGTCACATACCAAGGAACAATCTCCCCAAGCAGTTTTGTGAGAGGTGCTTTGAGCAAGGAGATCGAAAATGGCAGCAAAATGAGCTTGGAATCGGGTATGAACTGGATATTCGTGTTTGTGGGAGGAAGGAGTGTGTGGGTGCAGGAATAAGTAGAGGAGGTCCACCGTGGGCCCACGAGGCAGGGGGGCGCGCCCAGGGGGTAGGGCGCGCCCTCCACCCTCATGGCCAGGTGGATGCCCCCCGTGTTGTGTTCTTGGTGCCAAATATTCTCAAATATTCCAAAAAAATCATATTTAAATTTCAGGGCATTTGGAGAACTTTTATTTTCGAGGTATTTTTATATTGCACGGATAATTCAGACAACAGACAGAAAACACTAATTTTATTTTATTTTATATAATAATAGAAAGTAAAAGGAGGGTACAGAAGGTTGTGCCTTCTAGTTTCATCCATCTCATGCTCATCAAAAGGAATCCACTAACAAGGTTGATCAAGTCTTTTTAACGAACTCATTCCGAATAACATGGAACCGGAGAAATTTTTGAATAACACTATGTTACCTCAACAGGGATATGCACATCCCCAATAATAAGAATATCATATTTCTTCTTGACAGTAGGAAGATGAAATTCAAAACCTCCAAATATAATCGATGGAATTTTTCCAATAGAGTTGATACTATGAACTTGAGGTTGTTTCCTCGGAAAGTGTACCGTATGCTCATTACCATTAATATGAAAAGTGACATTGCCTTTAGTGCAATCAATAACAGCCCCTACAGTATTCAAAAAGGGTCTTCCAAGAATAATAGACATACTATCGTCCTCGGGAATATCAAGAATAACAAAGTCCGTTAAAATAGTAACGTTTGCAACTACAACAGGCACATCCTCACAAATACCGACAGGTATAGTAGTTGATTTATCAACCATTTGCAAAGATATTTCAGTAGGTGTCAACTTATTCAAATCAAGTCTACGATATAAAGAGAGAGGCATAACACTAACACCGGCTCCAAGATCACATAAAGCAGTTTTAACATAGTTTCTTTTAATGGAGCATGGTATAGTGGGTACACTAGGATCTCCAAGTTTCTTTGGTATTCCACCCTTGAAAGTATAATTAGCAAGCATGGTGGAAATTTCAGCTTCCGGTATCTTTCTTTTATTAGTAACAATTCCTTTCATATACTTAGCATAAGGATTCATTTTGAGCATATCAGTTAATCACATACGCAAAAAGATTGGTCTAATCATTTCAGCAAAGCGCTCAAAATCCTCATCATCCTTTTTCTTAGATGGTTTGGGAGGAAAAGGCATGGGTTTCTGAACCCATGGTTCTCTTTCTTTACCATGTTTCCTAGCAACAAAGTCTTTCTTACCATAACGTTGATTCTTTGATTGTGGGTTATCAAGATCAACAGCAGGTTCAATTTCTATATCATTATCATTACTAGGTTGAGCATCATCATGAACATTATTATTAACATTATAACTAGTTTTAGGTTCATTACCAGATTGTGTTTCAGCATCAGAAATAGAAATATCATTTGGATTCTCAGGTGTTTCAATAACAGGTTCACTAGAAGCATGCAAAGTCCTATAATTTTTCTTTTTCTTCCTTTTAGAAGGACTAGGTGCATCTATATTATTTCTCTGAGAATCTTGCTCAATTCTCCTAGGATGGCCTTCAGTATACAAAGGTTCCTGAGTCATTCTACCACCTCTAGTCATTACTCTAACATCATTATCATTATTCTTACTATTCAATTCATTGAGCAAATCATTTTGAGCTTTAAGTACTTGTTCTACTTGAGTGGTAACCATAGAAGCATGTTTACTAATTAGTTTAAGTTCACCTTTGGCATTAGCCATATAATTACCCAAGTGTTCAAGAATATTTGAATTGTATTTCAATTGTCTACCGAAATAAGCACTGAAGTCTTCTTGCTTAGCCATAAATTTATCAAACTCATCTAAGCATGGGCTAGCAAACTTAGTAAATGGGATTTCAACTTTATCATATCTATAGAGAGAATTTACCTTTACTACCTGTGTCGGGTTATCAAGACCACGAGTTTCTTCAATAGGTAATGGATTAAGATCATATGTTTCTTCAACAGGCGGTAAATTAAGACCGTGTATTTCTTCAATAGGAGGTAAATTCTTAACATCTTCATCTTTAATACCTTTTTCTTTCATAGATTTCTTTGCCTCTTGCATGTCTTCAGGACTGAGAAATAGAATACCCCTCTTCTTCAGAGTTGGTTTAGGAATAGGCTCAGGAATTGGCTCAGGAGCTGTCTCAGGAAGTGCCCAATTATTTTCATTTGTCAACATATTATTCAATAGAATTTCAGCTTCATCCGGTGTTCTTTCCTTGAAAATAGAACCAGCACAACTATCCAGGTAATCTCTGGAGGCATCGGCTAGTCCATTATAAAGGATATCAAGTATTTCATTTTTCTTAAGAGGATGATCAGGCAAAGCATTAAGTAATTTGAGAAGCCTCCCCCAAGCTTGTGGGAGAATCTCTTCTTCAATTTGCACAAAATTATATATATCCATTAAAGCAGCTTGTTTCTTATGAGCATGGAAATATTTAGCGGAGAAGTAATAAATCATATCCTGGGGACTACGCACACAACCAGGATCAAGAGAATTAAACCATATCTTAGCATCACCCTTTAATGAGAACGGAAATATTTTAAGGATATAAAAGTAACGAGTTCTCTCATTAGTAGTGAATAGGGTGGCTATATCATTTAATTTAGTAAGATGTGCCACGCCATATTCAGATTCATAGGCTTGAAAAGGATCAGATTCAACCAAAGTAATTATATCAGGATCAGCAGAGAATTCATAATCCTTATCAGTAACAAAGATAGGTGAAGTAGCAAAAGCAGGGTCATGTTACATTCTAGCATTAAGAGATTGCTACTTCCATTTAGCTAATAACCTCTTGAGTTCATATCTATCTTTGCAAGCTAAAATAGCTAAATAAGCTTCTTTATCAAAAACATAACCCTCGGGAATAGCAGGTGAGTCTTCATCATTACGTTCATCAATATTATTAGATTCAATATTTTCATTCTCTCTAACCCTAGCAAGTTGTTCATCAACAAATTCACCAAGTGGCATAGTAGTATCAAGCATAGAAGTAGTTTCATCATAAGTATCATGTATAGCAAAGGTGTCATCATCAATAACATGCGACATATCAGAACGAATAGCAGAAGCAGGTTTAGGTGTCGCAAGCTTACTCAAAACAGAAGGTGAATCAAGTGCAGAGCTAGATGGCAGTTCCTTACCTCCCCTCGTAGTTGAGGGATAAATCTTGGTTCTTGGATCTTTCAAGTTCTTCATAATGATAAGCAGATATAAATCCCAAGTGACTCAAAGAATAGATCTATGCTCCCCGGCAACGGCGCCAGAAAATAGTCTTGATAACCCACAAGTATAGGGGATCGCAACAGTTTTCGAGGGTAGAGTATTCAACCCAAATTTATTGATTCGACACAAGGGGATCCAAAGAATATTCTCAAGTATTAGCAGCTGAGTTGTCAATTCAACCACACCTGGAAACTTAGTATCTACAGCAAAGTGTTTAGTAGCAAAGTAATATGATAGTAGTGGTAACGGTATCAAAAGGTAACGATAGCAAAAGTAATGTTTTTGGTATTTTGTAGTGATGATAGCAATAGCAACTGAAAAGTAAATAAGCAAAGAACAATATATGGAAAGCTCGTAGGCAATGGATCCGTGATGGAGAATTATACCGGATGCGGTTCATCATGTAACAATCATAACCTAGGGTGACACAGAACTAGCTCCAGTTCATCAATGTAATGTTGGCATGTATTACGAATATAGTCATACGTGCTTATGGAAAAGAACTTGCATGACATCTTTTGTCCTACCCTCCTGTGGCAGCGGGGTCCTAACGGAAACTAAGGGATATTAAGGCCTCCTTTTAATAGAGTACCGGACCAAAGCATTAACACATAGTGAATACATGAACTCCTCAAACTACGGTCATCACCGGCAAGTATCCTGATTATTGTCACTTCAGGCTTAACAGATCATAACAAAAAATAGGTGACTATAGACTTGCAAGATAGGATCAAGAACTCTCATATATTGATGAAAACATAATAGGTTCAGATCTGAAATCATGGCACTCGGGCCCTAGTGACAAGCATTAAGCATAGCAAAGTCATAGCAACATCAATCTCAGAACATAGTGGATACTAGGGATCAAACCCTAACAAAACTAACTCGATTACATGATAGATCTCATCCAACCCATCACTGTCCAGCAAGCCTACGATGGAATTACTTACGCACGGTGGTGAGCATCATGAAATTGCTGATGGAGGATGGTTGATGATGACGATGGTGACGAATTCCCCTCTCCGGAGCCCCGAACGGACTCCAGATCAGCCCTTCCGAGAGGTTTTAGGGCTTGGCGGCGGCTCCATATCGTAAAACGCGATGAATCCTTCTCTCTGATATTTTTCTCCCCGAAACCAAATATATAGAATTGGAGTTGAGGTCGGAGGAGCTCCAGGGGGGCCACGAGGTAGGGGGGCGCGCCCCCACCCTCGTGGACAGGTGGTGGGCCCCCTGACCTTCATCTTTTGCAAGGATTTTTTATTATTTCCGAAAAGTTGTTCCGTGAAGTTTTTGGTCATTCTGAGAACTTTTGTTTCTGCACATAAATAACACCATAGCAATTCTGCTGAAAACAGCGTCAGTCCGGGTGACCCATTCAAATCATGCAAGTTAGAGTCCAAAAGAAGGGCAAAAGTGTTTGGAAAAGTAGATACGACGGAGACGTACCAATGGTAACAGGTGAAGAGGGACACGATGTTTACCCAGGTTCGGGCCCTCTTGATGGAGGTAATACCCTACTTCCTGCTTGATTGATCTTGATGAATATGAATATTACAAGAGTTGATCTACCACAAGATTGTAATGGCTAAACCATAGATGTGTAGCCTGTATGATTGTGATTGCCTCCACGGACTAAACCCTCCGGTTTATATAGACACGGAGGGGTCTACGGTTGTACAGAGTCGGTTTATAGAGGAAGGAATCTTCATATCCGAATGCCAAGCTTCCCTTCCACGCAAAGGAAAGTCCCATCCAGACATGGGAGGAAGTCTTCTATCTTGTATCTTCATGGCCCATTAGTCCGGCCCATGTCACATAGCCCGGACGCCCGAGGACCCCTTAATCCAAGACTCCCTCAAGGGGGCCGCGCCCCCTCCCCTAGTCCTATTCGGACTCCCCATGGGGAGGGGGCGTGCGCCACCTCCTCGTGGCCTGCCCTTTCTCTACCCTAAGGCCCATGTTGTCCCATTACTTCCCCGGGGGGTTCCGGTAACCCCTCCGGCACTCCTTTTTTACCCGGTACCTCTCGGAACTCTTTCGGTATCCGAATAACATCGCCCAATGTATCATTCTTTATGTCTCGACCACTTCAAGACTCCTCGTCATGTCCGAGATCTCATCCGAGACTCCGAACAAACTTCGGTCATCAAATCACATAACTCATAATGCAAATCGTCATCGAACATTAAGCATGCGGACCCTACGGGTTCGAGAACTATGTAGACATGACCGAGACACATCTCCGGTCAATAACCAATAGTGGAACCTAGATGCTCATATTGGTTCCTACATATTCTATGAAGATCTTTTATTGGTTAAACCGCATAACAACTTATGTCATTCCCTTTGTCATCGGTATGTTACTTGCCCGAGATTCGATCGTTGGTATCATCATACCTAGTTCAATCTCGTTACCGACAAGTCTATTTACGCGTTCCATAATACATCATACCATAACTAACTCATTAGTCAGATTGCTTGCAAGGCTTATAGTGATGTGCATTACCGAGAGGGCCCAGAGATACCTCTCTGATACACAGAGTGACAAATCCTAATCTCGATCTATGCCAAATCAACAAACACCATCAGAGACACATGTAGAGCATCTTCATAATCACCCAGTTACGTTGTGACGTTTGATAGCACACAAAGTGTTCGTCCGGTATTCGGGAGTTGCATAATCTCATAGTCAGAGGAATATGTATAAGTCATGAAGAAAGCAATAGCACTAAAACTAAACGATCATTATGCTAAGCTATCGGATGGGTCTTGTCCATCACATCATTCTCTAATGATGTGATCCCGTTCATCAAATGACAACACATGTCTATGGTTAGGAAAGTTAACCATCTTTGATTAACGAGCTAGTCAAGTAGAGGCATACTAGGGATACTCTGTTTGTCTATGTATTCACACAAGTACTAAGTTGCCGGTTAATACAATTCTAGCATGAATAATAAACATTTATCATGATATAAGGAAATATAAATAACAATTTATTATTTCCTCTAGGGCATATTTCCTTCAGTCTCCCACTTGCACTAGACTCAATAATCTGGATTACATAGTAATGATTCTAACACCCATGGAGTCTTGGTTCTGATCATGTTTTGCTCGTGAGAGAGGCTTAGTCAATGGGTCTACAACATTCAGATCCGTATGTATTTTGCAAATCTCTATGTCTCCCTCCTTGACTTGATCGCGGATGGAATTGAAGCGTCTGTTGATGTGTTTGGTTCTCTTGTGAAATCTGGATTCCTTCGCCAAGGCAATTGCTCCAGTATTGTCACAAAAGATTTTCATTGGACCCGATGCACTAGGTATTACACCTAGATCAGATATGAACTCCTTCATTTGCTACTTCCGGAGAAGCTATGTACTCCTCTTCACACGTAGATCCCGCCACGATGCTTTGTTTGGAACTGCACCAACTGACAGCTCCACCATTCAATATAAATACGTATCCGGTTTGTGACTTAGAGTTATCCGGATCAATGTCAAAGCTTGGATCAACATAACCATCTACGACAAGCTCTTTGTCACCTCCATAAACGAGAAACATATCCTTAGTCCTTTTCAGGTATTTTAGGATGTTCTTGACCGTTGTCCAGTGATCCACTCCTGGATTACTTTGGTACCTCCCTGCCAAACTGTAACGCCCCGAGACCGATGCGCCAGGTGTCTTCCAGTTATTGGCTGTTGTTGCCTTGTTTTTTTTCTTGCGTGTTGCATCTTGCCATGTCACATGTGCATTGCACCATCAGGTTTTCAAAACTTGCATCCGTCCGGGTCTCCCCGTTCCTTCCGTTGTCTGTTCTGAGCCCAGCCACACTTGCACGCGCCCGCGGCATGTCCGAAATATTATTTTATAAGTGGCTAGAAAATGTTCTCGGAATAAGATGAGTTTTGGCGTGCGGTCTTGTTATATTGTAGGTAGGCCGCCTGCCAAGTTTCATCGCGTTCGGAGTCCGTTTGATGCCCCAACGGATAACTATAGCGGCAATATAGCAGGTCTTTTCGTCGGGCATTTTCGGTCTCCAGAAACCGTTGTCAGGCTGCACTCCCTCCCTCTCATCTCAACCCAACTCCTCCGCACAGTCCACCTAGGCCCAACCTAACCCTCCTCACGTCCGGAGCCATCCGATTGTGATCGGAGGACCCCGAAACCCCCTGCCTCCGTGGCCTTTTGTCAGCCCCCTCTCCACACAGTTCTCAGATCCTCTCGCGCGTCCGAAAACTTCCCCGAACCCGACCGGGCGCTCGTGACCGTTGAGTCCGGATCAACCCCAAAATACCACTATATTTTTTTCGTTTATTCTTTTGACTACCCAATTGACCCGGAGCCGTCCGATGACGATCAGACGCCCCTAAAACCCCTCCCGCCAGCTATTTATATAGACCAACCCAAAAATTTAGGAAGATGTCCCATCCTCCCAGGCAGCCGATCCAGGAGGCCTGACCTCCCATCGCTCGCCGGTGCCTCAACCGGAGCAGGACCCCGTCGCCCTCTCCTTACCGTTACCCTCCGTTTTCTCTCTTCTTCAACTCACCTCGAGCTCTCTCTCTCTCTCCCTCTATCTCTATCTCTCTCTCTCTGTTCGAATAGGTGCTACCATGGAAAACCTCCCGAGTTCCTTGCATGGTGCTGCTGCCCTCCGCAGGCGGTCTCATCGCCGCCAGGACCTTCCCCGCGCTGCCCTGCCGAGTCCCTCTGTTGGAGCGCCTCTGCCGCTGCTCTGCACCAGTCCGCCCTCGCGTCGACCTTCGCTGCTTCCCCGCCGCTCCGTCGCCTCCCCTCGCTCCAGCTCCGCCGCTTCCTGTGTCCTTGCCAAGCCCTGCACCGCACCAAGTCCGTGTTGCATCCTCTTCTTCCCCTGCGCTGCTCGAGAGGAGTAGAGCGCATCGCTAAAGCTGCTATTGACCCCGACGCCCGTTGACCCAGCCTCGCTCGGCCTCCCGTGCCAGATCGCAAGGCCCAGCGGGCCTCCACACCTAGCCGGCCCGCCCGGCCTCCTCCCACCGAACTAGGCATGGCCCAACTATGTGAGCTCCAGCTCTCCTCTCTGTTAGCCCAGATCTGTCTAGATTCAGCCCAGTGCTTCTTTTTTTCCTGTTCTGTGAATTTTCTATTTTCCAGGGAATTGGTAGAATTGGAGAAAAGTCCCCAGAGTTCATGCATTTAATAACTCATTAACCGTGCATCGGATTAAAGTGATATATATATATATATGTAAAATGCTTAAGATTTCATCTAGTTTCATGCCATGCAACTTTCATCCATGTTTAAAATGTTTAAAATGTTGTTTACATATAATTTGCCATATTGCCATGTTAAAATGATTTATTTCATAACTAAAAAACCGTAGCTGCGAATTTAATAAATTATATATGTAAATGGGGTATAAAATGCCTAGTTTAACATGGTGCACTTTTCTTGCATGTTTAATAACTATAAAATATGCTTTAGGGCAGAACTGTACCAAATCTAAAATATGCACATGAGGATTTTTCTGGACTTGTTGTTTATTGTTTCCGGCCTCATTTAAACTTGCCTAGATAGGTAGTTTTCATATGTTTCACCCTTTGCCATGTTTAATAACATTTAATATTGTTGGGTACATAAATGAGAGTGAACTAAATGTTTGAGTGTGGTGTTTCGTCAATATGCAACTCGTTGCATATTGAGCTCCACTTAATTTGTAGTATTGTTTGTGCATATTGCCATGCCATGCCTCATTAAACCGGACATGCATCATACTTGGTTGTGCATCATGCCATGTTTATGTGATGGTTGTTTACTATGTTGTTTGCTTCTTTCCGGGTTGCTTCTCTCGTTAGCTTCGGTTTCGTTCCGGAGTTATGAGGATCCGTTCGACTACGTCCGTTTGCCTTCTTCATGGACTCGTTTTTCTTCCTTGCGGGATCTCAGGCAAGATGACCATACCCTCGAAATCACTTCTATCTTTGTTTGCTAGTTGTGCGCTCTATTGCTATGTCGCGCTACCTACCACTTGCTATATCATGCCTCCCATATTGCCATGTCAAGCCTCTAACCCACCTTTCCTAGCAAACCATTGTTTGGCTATGTTACCGCTTTTGCTCAGCCCCTCTTATAGCATTGCTAGTTGCAGGTGAAGATGAAGTTTGTTCCTTGTTGGAACATGGATATGTTTGGGATATCACAATATATCTTATTTACTTTAATGCATCTATATACTTGGCAAAGGGTGGAAGGCTCGGCCTTATGCCTGGTGTTTTGTTCCACTCTTGCCACCCTAGTTTCCGTCATACTGGTGTTATGTTCCTTGATTTTGCGTTCCTTACGCGGTTGGGTGTTATGCGAACCCCTTGACAGTTCGCTTTGAATAAAACTCCTCCAGCAAGGCCCAACCTTGGTTTTAACATTTGCCACCTAAGCCTTTTCCCTTGGGTTCTGCAGACTCAAGGGTCATCTTTATTTTAAACCCCCGGGCGAGTGCTCCCCTGAGTGTTGGTCCAAACTAGAGCACCGTGCGGGACCGTCCCTTGGCAACTTGGGTTATGTTGGTTCTTGTACGCTTAGCTTATCCGGTGTGCCCTGAGAACGAGATATGTGCAGCTCCTATCGGAATTTGTCGTCACAGTGGGTGGTCTTGCTGCTCTAGTTTTACCATTGTCGAAATGCCTTGTAACCAGGATTCCGAGACTGATCGGGTCTTCCAGGGAGAAGAAATATCCTTCGTTGACCGTGAGAGCTTGTGATGGGCTAAGTTGGGACACCCCTGCAGGGATAAACTTTCGAGAGCCGTGCCCGCGGTGATGTGGCAGATGGGAATTTGATAATATCTGGTTGTGGAGAACTTGACACTTAAATTAATTAAAATGAATCAACTACGTGTGTAGCCGTGTGCTACCTCTTGAGCACTGCGTTGGTTTTCCCTTGAAGAGGAAAGGGTGGTGCAGCAAAGTAGCGTAACTATTTCCCTCAGTTTTTGAGAACCAAGGTATCAATCCAGTAGGAGGCTACGCACGAGTCCCTCGCACCTACACAAAACAAATAAATCCTCGCAACCAACGCGATAAGGGGTTGTCAATCCCTACACGGTCACTTACGAGAGTGAGATCCGATAGATATGATAACATAATATTTTTGGTAATTTTATGATAAAGATGCAAAGTAAAATAAAAGCAATGAAAATAACTAAGTATTGGAAGATTAATATGATGAAGATAGACTCGGAGGCCATAGGTTTCACTAGTGGCTTCTCTCAAGAGCATAAGTATTTTACGGTGGGTGAAGAAATTACTGTTGAGAAATTGAAAGAATTGAGCATAGTTATGAGAATATCTAGGTATGATCATGTACATAGGCATCACGTCCGAGACAAGTAGACCGACTCCTGCCTGCATCTACTACTATTACTCCACACATCGACCGCTATCCAGCATGCATCTAGAGTATTAAGTTCATAAGAACAGAGTAACGCCTTAAGCAAGTTGACATGATGTAGAGGGATAAACTCATGCAATATGATGAAAATCCCATCTTGTTATCCTTGATGGCAACAATACAATACGTGCCTTGCTGCCCCTACTGTCACTGGGAAAGGACACCGCAAGATTGAACCCAAAGGTAAGCACTTCTCCCATTGCAAGAAAGATCAATCTAGTAGGCCAAACCAAACTGATAATTCGAAGAGACTTGCAAAGATAACCAATCATACATAAAAGAATTCAGAGAAGATTCAAATATTGTTCATAGATAAACTTGATCATAAACCCACAATTCATCGATCTCAACAAACACACCGCAAAAGAAGATTACATCGAATAGATCTCCGCAAGAGAGGGGGAGAAATTTGTATTGAGATCCAAAAAGAGAGAAGAAGCCATCTAGCTAATAACTATGGACCCGTAGGTCTGAGGTAAACTACTCACACTTCATCGGAGAGGCTATGGTGTTGATGTAGAAGCCCTCCGTGATCGACGCCCCCTCCGGCGGAGCTCCGGAACAGGCCCCAAGATGGGATCTCATGGATACAGAAAGCTATGGCAGTGGAATTAGGGTTTTGGCTCCGTCTCTGATCATTTGGGGGTACGTAGGTATATATAGGAGGAAGAAGTACGTCGGTGGAGCAACAGGGGGCCCACGAGGGTGGAGGGCGCGTATAGGGGGTAGGCGCACCCCCCTACCTCGTGGCCTCCCTATTGGTTGCTTGACGTAGGGTCCAAGTCTCCTGGGTCTTGTTCGTTCCAAAAATCAAGTTCCCGAAGGTTTCATTCCGTTTGGACTCCGTTTGGTATTCCTTTTCTTCGAAACCCTAAAATAGGCAAAAAACAACAATTCTGGGTTGGGCCTCTGGTTAATAGGTTAGTCCCAAAAATAATATAAAAGTGTATAATAAAGCCCAATAATGTCCAAAACAGTAGATAATATAGCTTGGAGCAATCAAAACTTTAGATACGTTGGAGATGTATCAAGCATCCCCAAGCTTAATTCCTGCTCGTCCTCGAGTAGGTAAATGATAAAACAGAATTTTTGATGTGGAATGCTACTTGGCATATTTTCAATGTAATTCTTCTTAATTGTGGTATGAATATTGAGATCCGAAAGATTCAAGACAAAAGTTCAATATTGACATAAAAATAATAATACTTCAAGCATAGTAACTAATCAATTATGTCTTCTCAACATAACATGGCCAAAGAAAGTTATCCCTACAAAATCATATAGTCTGGCTATGCTCTATCTTCACCACACAAAGTTATCCCTACAAAATCATATAGTCTGGCTATGCACAACCCCGATGGCAAGCCGAGCAATTGTTTCATACTTTTGACATTCTCAAAACTTTTTCAATTTTCACGCAATACATGAGCGTGAGCCATGGATATAGCACTTTAGGTGGAATAGAATGGTGGTTGTGGAGAAGACAAAAAGGGAGAAGATAGTCTCACATTAACTAGGCGTATCGACGGGCTATGGAGATGCCCATCAATAGATATCAATGTGAGTGAGTAGGGATTGCCATGCAACGGATGCACTAGAGCTATAAGTATATGAAAGCTCAAAAAGAAACTAAGTGGGTGTGCATCCAACTTGCTTGCTCACGAAGACCTAGGGCATTTTGAGGAAGCCCATCATTGGAATATGCAAGCCAAGTTCTATAATGAAAAATTCCCACTAGTATATGAAAGTGATAACAAAGGAGACTCTCTATCATGAAGACCATGGTGCTACTTTGAAGCACAAGTGTGGTAAAAGGATAGTAGCATTGTCCCTTCTATCTTTTTATCTCATATTATTTTATTTGGGCCTTCTCTTTTTTATGGCCTCTTTTTTTATTTTTTTTATTTTTCGTCCGGAGTCTCATCTCGACTTGTGGGGAATCATAGTCTCCATCATCCTTTCCTCACTGGTACAATGCTCTAATATTGATGATCATCACACTTTTATTTTCTTACAACTCAAGAATTACAACTCGATACTTAGAACAAGATATGACTCTATATGAATGCCTCTGGCGGTGTACCGGGATATGCAATGACTCATGAGTGACATGTATGAAAGAATTATGAACGATGTCTTTGCCACAAATACAATGTCAACTACATGATCATGCAAAGCAATATGACAATGATGTAGCATGTCATAGTAAACGGAATGGTGGAAAGTTGCATGGCAATATATCTCGGAATAGCTATGGAAATGCCATGATAAGTAGGTATGGTGGCTGTTTTGAGGAAGGTATATAGTGGGTGTATGATACCGGCGAAAGATGCGTGGTATTAGAGAGGTTAGCAATGGTGGAAGGGTGAGAGTGCGTATGATCCATGGACTCAACATTAGTGATAAAGAACTCATATACTTATTGTAAAAATCTACAAGTTATCAAAGCAAAGTATTACACGCATGCTCCTAGGGGGTAGATTGGTAGGAAAATACCATCGCTCGTCCCCGACCGCCACTCATAAGGAAGACAATCAATAAATAAATCATGCTTCGACTTCATCACATAACGGTTCACCATACATGCATGCTATGGGAATCACAAACTTTAACACAAGTATTTCTCAAATTCACAACTACTCAACTACATGACTATAATATCACCATCTCCATATCTCAAAACAATTATCAAGTATCAAACTTCTCATAGTATTCAACACACTCATAAGAGAATTTTATTATTAATCATGTATACCTAGCATATTAGGATTATTTAAGCAATTTACCATGCTATTTAAGACTCTCAAAATAATCTAAGTGAAGCATGAGATATCAATAGTTTCTATAAAACAAATCCACCACCGTGCTCTAAAAGATATAAGTGAAGCACTAGAGCAACACTATATAACTCAAAAGATATAAGTGAAGCACATAGAGTATTCTAATAATTTATGAATCATGTGTGTCTGTCTCAAAAGGTGTGTACAGCAAGGATGATTGTGGTAAACTAAAAAGCAAAGACTCAAATCATACAAGACGCTCCAAGCAAAACACATATCATGTGGTGAATAAAAATATAGCTCCAAGTAAAGTTACCAATAGAAGTAGACTAAAGAGGGGATACCTTCCAGGGAATCCCCAAGCTTTGGCTTTTAGGTGTCCTTAGATTATCATGGGGGTGACATTGGCATCCCCAATCTTAGTCTTTGGCCACTCCTTGTTCCATAATCCATCAAATCCTTACCCGAAACTTGAAAACTTCACAACACAAAACTTAAAGTAGAAAATTTCGTGAGCTCTGTTAACAAAAGAAAACAAAAGACCACTTCAAGGTACTGTAATGAAATCATTCTTTATTTATATTGGTGTTAAAACTACTGTATTCCAACTTTTATATGGTTTATAAACTATTTTACTAGCCATAGATTCATCAAAATAAGCAAACAACACACGAAAAACAGAATCTGTCAAAAACAGAACAGTCTGTAGTAATCTGTAGCTAGCGCAAGATCTGGAACCCCAAAAATTCTAAAATAAATTGATGGACGTGAGGAATTTATCTATTAATCATCTTAAAAAAAGAATTAACTAAATATCACTTTCCAAATAAAAATGGCAGCAGTTCTCGTGAGCACTAAAGTTTCTGTTTTTTACAGCAAGATTAACAAGACATTCCCCAAGTCTTCCCAACGGTTCTACTTGGCACAAACACTAATTAAACACACAAAAAACACAACCAAAACAGAGGCTAGATAAATTATTTATTACTAAACAGGAGCAAAAATCAAGGAATAAAAATAAAATTGGGTTGCCTCCCAACAAGCGCTATCGTTTAACGCCCCTAGCTAGGCATAAAAAGCAAGGATAGATCTAGGTATTGCCATCTTTGGTAGGCAATCCATAAGTGGCTCTCATAATAGATTCATAAGTTAATTTAATTTTCTTTCTAGGTAAGTGTTCCATGCCTTTCCTTAACAGAAATTGGAATCTAATATTTCCTTCCTTCATATCAATAATTGCACCAATCGTTCTAAGGAAAGGTCTACCAAGAATAATAGGACATGAAGGATTGCAATCTGTATCAAGAACGATAAAATCTACGGGCACATAATTCCTATTTTCAACAATAAGAACGTCATTAATTCTTTCCATAGGTTTCTTAATAGTGGAATCCGCAAGGTGCAAGTTTAAAGAGCAATCATCAAAATCACGGAAACCTAAGAAATCACACAAAGTCTTTGGAATCGTGGAAACACTAGCACCCAAGTCACACAAAGCATAGCATTCATGATCTTTAATTTTAATTTTAATATTTGGTTCCCACTCATCATAAAGTTTTCTAGGGATAGAAACTTCCAACTCAAGTTTTTCTTCATAAGATTGCATCAAAGCATCAACGATATGTTTGGTAAAAGCTTTATTTTGACAATAAGCATGAGGAGAATTTAGCACGGATTGCAACAAGGAAATACAATCTATCAAAGAGAAATTATCATAATTAAATTCCTTGAAATCCAAAATAGTAGGTTCATTAACATCTAGAGTTTTGATCTCTTCAATCCCACTTTTATCAAATTTAGCATCATGATCTAAAAACTCCGAATTTTTGGAACGCCTTCTAAGTAAAGGTGGATCATATTCAGTACCATTATTATCAAGATTCATATTGTAAAACAAAGATTTAATAGGGGACACATCAATAACTTTTAGATCTTCATCTTTATTATCATGGTCTTCCGGCTTAGCGGCCATCTTATTAACTAAGGTAGCCTGCTTATCTGAAACTTCAGCTATTAACTTCTCAAGACAAGCAATTTGGGATCTCAAACCATCAAATTCTTTAGACATATCATCAAGCTCTTTATTCATATAACTCATAAAGCTTTTTTGTTCCTTAAGCTCGTTTCTAAAGAAACTACTATTCTCAAATTGCAAGATCATAAAACTCCTAACGTTGCTTTCGATTTCTTCTAACCTTTTAAGGTGAAGATCACCAAATCGGGGAAGAGCCATCATGACAAACAAGCAATCTAACACACAAGCAAACGAGCAAAAAGAGGCAAATAGAGAAAGAGAGGGAGGATAGAGAGAGAGGGCGAATAAAACGGCAAGGGTGAAGTGGGGGAGAGGAAAACAAGAGGCAAATGGCAAATAATGTAATGCGGGAGATAAGGGTTTCTGATGGGTACTTGGTATGTTGACTTTTGCATAGACCTCCCCGGCAATGGCGCCAGAAATCCTTCTTGCTACCTCTTGAGCACTGCGTTGGTTTTCCCTTGAAGAGGAAAGGGTGGTGCAGCAAAGTAGCGTAACTATTTCCCTCAGTTTTTGAGAACCAAGGTATCAATCCAGTAGGAGGCTACGCGCGAGTCCCTCGCACCTACACAAAACAAATAAATCCTTGCAACCAACGCGATAAGGGGTTGTCAATCCCTACACGGTCACTTACGAGAGTGATATCTGATAGATATGATATGATAATATTTTTGGTATTTTTATGATGAAGATGCAAAGTAAAATAAAAGCAATGAAAACAACTAAGTATTGGAAGATTAATATGATGAAGATAGACCAGGGGCCATAGGTTTCACTAGTGGCTTCTCTCAAGAGCATAAGTATTTTACGGTGGGTGAACAAATTACTGTTGAGCAATTGACAGAATTGAGCATAGTTATGAGAATATCTAGGTATGATCATGTATATAGGCATCACGTCCGAGACAAGTAGACCGACTCCTGCCTACATCTACTACTATTACTCCACACATTGACCGTTATCCAGCTTGCATCTAGAGTATTAAGTTCATAAGAACAGAGTAACGCCTTAAGAAAGATGACATGATGTAGAGGGATAAACTCATGCAATATGATGAAAACCCCATCTTGTTATCCTCGATGGCAACAATAAAATACGTGCCTTGCTGCCCCTACTATCACTGGGAAAGGACACCGTAAAATTGAACCCAAAGCTAAGCACTTCTCCCATTGCAAGAAATATCAATCTAGTAGGCCAAACCAAACTGATAATTCGAAGAGACTTGCAAAGATAACTAATCATACATAAAAGAATTCAAAGAAGATTCAAATATTGTTCATAGATAAACTTGATCATAAACCCACAATTCATCGGTCTCAACAAACACACCACAAAAGAAGATTACATTGAATAGATCTCCACAAGAGAGGGGGAGAACTTTGTATTGAGATCCAAAAAGAGAGAAGAAGTCATCTAGCTAATAACTATGGACCCGAAGGTCTGAGGTAAACTACTCACACTTCATAGGAGAAGCTATGGTGTTGATGTAGAAGCCCTCCATGATCAATGCCCCCTCCGGTGGAGCTCCGGAACAGGCCCCAAGATGGGATCTCGTGGATACAGAAAGTTACAGTGGTGGAATTAGGGTTTGGGCTCCGTCTCTGATCGTTTGGGGGTATGTAGGTATATATAGGAGGAAGAAGTACGTCGGTGGAGCAATAGGGGGCCCACGAGGGTGGAGGGCACGCCTGGGGGGGTAGGCGTGCCCCCTACCTCGTGGCCTCCCTGTTGGTTGCTTGACATAGGGTCCAAGTTTCCTGGGTCTTGTTCGTTCCAAAAATCACGTTCCCAAAGGTTTCATTCCGTTTGGACTCCGTTTGATATTCCTTTTCTTCGAAACCCTAAAATAGGCAAAAAACAGCAATTCTGGGCTGGGCCTCCAGTTAATAGGTTAGTACCAAAAATAATATAGAAGTGTATAATAAAGCCCAATAATGTCCAAAACAGTAGATAATATAGCATGGAGCAATCAAAAATTATAGATATGTTGGAGGCGTATCACCGTGATGGTCTCTTTTCGGCGGAGTCCGGGAAGTGAACACAGTTCTTGTGTTATGCTTGAACATAAGTAGTTTAAGAATCACTTCTTGATCACTTCTAGCTTCTCGACCGTTGTGTTTCTTCTCTTCTTGCTCTTATTTGCGTATGTTTTCCACCATATATGCTTAGTGCTTGCTGCAGCTCCACCTCACTATACCTTCCCCTACCCATAAGCTTAAATAGTCTTGATCTCGCGGGTGTGAGATTGTTGAGTCCTCGTGACTCACAGATACTTCCAAACAGTTGCAGGTGCCGATGATACCAGTGAAGGAGGCGCAAACGAGCTCAAGTGGGAGCTCGATGAAGATCTTGGTCATTGTTTTTGTGTCTTTTCTGGATGATCAGTAGTGGAGCCCAGCTGGGACGATCGGGGATCTAGCATTTGGGGTTGTCTTCTTTTATTTTGGTTCCGTAGTCGGACCTTGTTTGTATTCTGGATGATGTATGTTTAACTTGTATTTGTGTGAAGTGGCAATTGTAAGCCAACTCTTTATCCCTTTCTTATTCAGTACATGGGATTGTGTGAAGATTACCCCTCTTGCGACAAACCTACCATGCGCCTATGCCGCCAACTCATGCCCCGACACGTGGGAGATATAGCCGCATTGTGGGTGTTACACAAACTTATAGCAAGACACACATCAGGTCTGGTACACAGCATTGCATACATGATAGAACCTATGCCTGTGGCATAGGGAATGACTTTTATTTTCTCTCTATCTTCTGCAGTCGTCGGGCATTTAGTCTGACTCAACTTCACACCTTGTAACACAGGCAAGAACCCTTTTTTTGACTGATCCATTTTGAACTTCTTCAAAACTTTATCAAGGTATGTGCTTTGTGAAAGTCCAATTAAGCGTCTTGATCTATCTTTGTAGATCTTGATGCCCAATATATAAGCAGCTTCACCGAGGTCTTTCAATGAAAAATTCTTATTCAAGTATCCTTTTGTGCTATCCAGAAATTCTTTATTATTTCCAATCAACAATATGTCATCCACATATAATATTAGAATTTCTATAGATCTCCCACTCGCTTTCTTGTAATTATAGGCTTCTGCAAAAGTCTGTATAAAACCATATGCTTTGATCACACTATCAAAGCGTATATTCCAACTCCGAGAGGCGTGCACCAGTCCATAAATGGATCGCTGGAGCTTGCACACTTTGTTAGCACCTTTTGGATTGACAAAACCTTCTGGTTGCATCATATACAACTCTTCTTTAAGATATCCATTAAGGAATGCAATTTTGACATCCATTTGCCAAATTTCATAATCATAAAATACGGCAATTGCTAACATGATTCGGACAGACTTAAGCATCACTACGGGTGAGCAGGTCTCCTCATAGTCAACTCCTTGAACTTGTCGAAAACCTTTCGCAACAAGTGGAGCTTTGACGACAGTAACATTACTGTCAGCGTCAGTCTTATTCTTGAAGATCCATTTATTCTCTCTGGCTTGTCGATCATCGGCAAGTCAACCAAAGTCCACACATTGTTCTCATACATCGATCCCATCTCAGATTTCATGGCCTCTAGCCATTTTGCGGAATCTGGGCTCATCATCGCTTCCTCATAGTTCGCAGGTTCGTCATCATCAAGTAACATGACTTCCATAATAGGATTACCATGCCACTCTAGTGCGGATCGTACTTTGGTTGACCTACGAGGTTCGGTAGTACATTGATCTGAAGTTTCATGATCATCATCATTAGCTTCCTCACTGATTGGTGTAGGAATCACTGGAACTGATTTTTGTGATGAACTACTTTCCAATTCAGGAGAATGTACAATTACCTCATCAAGTTCTACTTTCCTCCCACTCACTTTTAGCGACCTGACCTCAGACGGTCAAGTCTCTGTGCTTAAGTGTCATCCCTGGATCGGTATTGCTGACACACACAGTACTCGAGAATTTATTGCAGAGTTTCAATCACACACTTATTACATTGAGAGTCTCAAAAAGAGAACTTATTACAATAATATGGCTGAAGGCCATCTAAATAATATAACTGTGGAAGCTTCGAAGATATATGAGTCCATCCAACTCCACGCAAAACTGAGTGCACGACAACGACCTAGCGCACCTTACTCTTTGTCTGAAAATTCTGCAACATAAAATGTTGCAGCCTGTGTAGGTCAGCACATGGAATATGCTGGCAAGACAACACTATAGAGCAATAAACAAAACAATAGCTATCACTACATGCATATAAGGCTGGTGGAGGCTCTATGGTTTATCATTTGCACAAAGCTAGTTTTTCCCTACAACAAAGGAATATATTTTATTTAACTACATAATTTATTGAAATCATTGAGAAGGTAACCCCAACTCAATCCCAAAATTAAAAGCTATAAGCCGACAAAATAATTAGGCAAAGTGATGAGATCAACATAATAATTCAAACACTAGCTTCTCAAGATGTCCATAAACGGGGACACGTCTAATCATGATTAGTTTGTACACTCTGGAGAGGTTTGTGCACTTTTCCCCACAAGACTCGATCTCCTCCATTAAATTTCTCATACTACATGATGTTTGCGAAACGAATGACCGAGACACAGTCTTTCAGAAGCATTAACTCTTTACGATGGGTAGGCAGTACCACCTACATCCCCTACATCTGCTAGTCTACCACTGAAAGAGGTCACACAACATACTCAACTATGCCAGAGCCCATAATGGCTTGTGGCTGCACACGGAAGTTTCCAGCATGAATAACATTATGATCCCTTTGAGCCTGCGTGGCAAACCATAGGATGATCACACGGGTTCCCTGGGATCTCCTTGGACAACACTGGTATATCCCCAAGCGCCCACAACCAATCCACCCAGATGTGTATTAAAGTAGCCACCTTAAGTTAAACCTTAGTTAACAATAACTCTCACATCTTGAATGAATTCTCTCAAAACCAATCCACGTCTATGAGCATATCATAACAGTATAAGCATAACGTAGTAACACCCAAGGTTTGAATAAAAGGCAATAGGTTCATACCTCATCAACTACTTCCCACATACCCACATGTTATAAGATCCTACTCAATGCAATGTTTGAGGGTTGAAACTAATGCATAAAAACTAGGTAATAAAGGGATATGATCAAAGTGTTACTTGCCTTGCTGACGATCGGAAAACCATAGAGATTCGTAGTAGCAAGCCTCGCACTCCGGAAACTCTATCATGAACAAACAATAGCACACATAAGCACTCAAGCATAATAGGCAAAGGTAAAACTCAAAAGAAAAGACCTAAACTGAAAGTTCAAGGGAAGAGCTTTCATTTGCAAAAACAATCAATCAAATCAGAGATACGAAACTCGAACTACGATCAAAAGAAGTTTGAAAACAAATCTGCTTGAAACCAAATTTTAAATTTTCAAAATCATGTTTAAGTTGATTATCTAGATAGAGGGGAGCAAGATGAAGATTTTGGCATTGGTTTCACTGGATTTGAAAAAACGAGCAAAAAGTAGCGAAGGTTTGAAGATCAAGGACTAATCTGCGATAAAAGTAATTACTGATAGGTCTCTGGCCGAAAATAAAACTAAAAATAAAAAGCTAACAAACGAACGTTCATTAACAGAATCTAATGAAAGAATACGTTCTCTAACAAAGAGAATCAGGTGAACGTTCATTAACTAGAAAACCTAAAAAAATAAAACCGATCTAACAGAATAAACCAAAAACAATGGGGCAGTTTTGCTTCGGTTTTACCGGCTCAGGGTGGGAAAACCAGCGGCGGCTTCCTCCGATGAGCAGTGAAAGCCGCGTGGGCGGCGGCTTCGGCAGCGGCGCGGGGCGGTGGCGCTTGCGGCGGTGGCGGCTCGAAGTGGCAGCGGCGGCGGCGTTGTGGGCGGCGGGGCGATGGTGGCGGAGAGAGAGGGGGCGTCACGCTTTTAAAGGGGGGAATGCGGCTTGGAGGAGGGGGCATGAGGGCGGAGGCAGAGTCCGGCTCAGACTCTGCCGGCGGCGGCAGGGCGGACTCCCGCGCGGGGGAAGGCGGTGGCGACTGGGCCTTGGCCCGGCTCGGCTGGGCCGGCCCAGGAAGAAGTTTTTTAACAATAATTTCGCCCGGATGAAAAAAAATCCAAAATAAAATAAATAAAAATCCTAAAATCCAAAAAATGATTTTCATGATCCTCTCCTAATATTTAGGATAGCATGAACATTTTTCTAGGGCTAAAATGCAATTTTTCCTAATTTACTCGAATAAAAACTCAAATAAAAACCAAATGAAATAAATATTTTTATTTAAAATTAAATTTCCATTATTTCCGCTGTTTTGAAGAACTCATATTATCTTCTCTTATTTTATTTATTTTGAAATAATTGGAAAAATAATTTCAAACAAAAATCACTTTGATCCAATTTACCAATTTTGAAAATTCAAAAAATGGATTTTTTTTGTGTTGCTTAAGGTCTCTAGGATCAAAATATCCAAATAAACCAAATTAAAAAATGCAAAGAGCATGGATGCATATGATGACCTAATGATTAACATCCAAATTGAAATTTGGGATGTTACAAACCTACCCCTTAAGATGAATCCCGCCCTCGAGATTCAAGTTGGCTAGCAAATAGGTGTGGGTGGTCTTTCCATAGGTCTTCTCGCTCCCAGGTGGCTTCCTCCTCGGTATGGTGGCTCCACTAAACTTTGCAAAATTTGATGACCTTGCTGCATGTAATTCAGCTGGCAAACTCGAGAATCTTGACAGGTTTCTCCTCGTAGGTTAGGTCACTCTCCAACTGAATTGCTTCCAGGGGCATTGTATCTCTTAGAGGAATATCGGCCATCTCAGCATGACACTTCTTCAACTGGGAAACATGAAACACATCATGAGCTCCTGACAAACCTTCGAGTAACTTCGACTTGTAGGCCACTTCTCCCATACGTTCCAAAACTTGGTATGGTCCTACAAATCTAGGGGCGAACTTTCCTTTGACTCCAAATCGTTTAACTCCTCGGAGTGGTGACACACGAAGATATGCTTTGTCTCCGATTTCCTAAACTACCTCCTTGCGTTTAGTATCGACATAACTCTTCTGCATGGACTGAGCTACCTTCAGTCTATCACGAATTAACTTAACCTTCTCTTCGGACTCTTTGATTAAATCTGGTCCGAACAACTGACGGTCTCCCACTTCATCCCACATCAATGGTGTCCTACACCTTCTTCCATACAAGGCTTCAAAAGGGGCCATCTTCAAACTAGCCTGGTAGTTGTTGTTGTATGAGAACTCTGCATAGGGAAAATTATAGTCCCAACTAGATCCATAATCTAGCGCACAAGCTCTCAACATGTCCTCCAGAATCTGATTGACTCTCTCGATCTGTCCATCTGTCTGCGGATAAAGGCTGTACTGAACTCTAGCCTGGTACCCAAAGTCTGGTGTAACTGATTCCAAAACTTTGAAGTAAACTGTGTTCCTCTATCTGATATGATGGTCCTCGGAACTCCATGCAGACATACCATCCTGGTCATATATATCTTGGCCAACTTCGCACTCGTATAGGTGGTTTTCACGGGGATAAAGTGAGCCACTTTGGTCAAACGATCTACTACTACCAAGATAGAGTCATATCCTGATCGGGTCCTGGATAATCCGGTGATAAAATCCATGCCAAGTTTATCCCACTTCCATTCGGGTATCGGCATAGGCTGTAGTAATCCTGCTGGCTTCTAGTGTTCTGCCTTAACTCTCTGACATACATCACATACTGCTACATACTCGGCAATATCCTTCTTCATACCTGTCCACCAGAAACGTTCCTTCAAATCCAAATACATCTTGGTGTTTCCGGGGTGAATTGAGTATGGTGAGTCATGAGCTTCCTGAAGTATTAACTTCCTGATCTCTGGGTCATTTGGCACATAAATACGGTCCTCAAAACATAAAGTTTCATGTTTGTACTCACAAAACCCTTGGCTTTTCCTTTACTAATCTTCTCCTTTATCTCAGAAATCTCCTTATCATTCTTCTAGGCTTCTCGAATCTTTCCCAATAACGTGGACTAAACTTCAAAAGCTGCAACAAAACCTCTCAGAACTATCTCCAAACGAAGTTCCTTGAGATCGTCGGTTAACTCCTGCGGTAAACCTCCGGTTACTAGAGTATTTACATAAGTCTTGCGACTTAAAGTGTCTGCTACAACATTGGCCTTTCCTGGATGATAGTGTAACTTCATATCATAATCCTTTATGAGCTCCAACCATCTCCTTTGCCTGAGATTCAACTCCTTCTGCGTGAAAATATACTTCAAGCTCTTATGATCCGTGTAAACATCACAACGGTTTCCAATAAGAAAATCTCTCCAGGTCTTGAGCGCATGCACTACGGCTGCTAACTCCAAATCATGTGTAGCATAAATCGATTCATGAGGTCGAAGCTGTCGTGAGGCATATGAAACAACTCTTCTCTCTTGCATAAGTACACCTCCAAGTCCCAGGCGAGAAGCGTCACAATAAACTTGGAAATCCTTGCGTATATCCAGAAGAATTAGCACTGGGGCTGCAACTAAACGTTTCTTCAACTCCTGAAAACTGGCCTCACATTCTTTGGTCCATTTGAACCTTGTGTCCTTCTTCAATAACTCTGTCATGGGCTTCGCAATCTTGGAAAAATTCTCAATGAATCTCCTATAATATCCTGGGTGCCAACCACTCAATGACAGAATGAACCTTGGTATGGTCTACTGCTATACCTTCTCCTGATATAACATGTCCCAGAAATCCAACTTATTTCAACCAAAACTCACATTTTCTGAACTTGGCATATAGTTGATGTTCCCTGAGCTTCTCGAGAACTAAGAACAAATGTTCCTTGTGTTCTTCTTCATTCTTCGAGTACACCAATATGTCATCAATGAACACCACAACAAACTTATCCAAGGACTCCATGAACACCTTATTCATCATACTCATAAAATAGGCAGGGGCGTTAGTCAATCCAAAAGACATGACTGTGTACTCATATAGCCCATACCTTGTGGTAAAAGTTGTCTTAGGTATATCCTGTTCTCAAATCTTCAACTGGTGGTATCCCGATCGAAGATCGATCTTGGAGAATACTTTGGCTCCATGTAGCTGGTCAAACAAATCGTTGATCATCCGTAGTGGGTATTTGTTCTTGATCGTCACTTCATTCAATGCATGATAATCAACAACCATTCTCAAGGATCCATCCTTCTTCTCAACTAAGAGCACTGGGGCTCCCCACGGTGATGAACTTGGTCAGATGTAACCTTTCTCCAATAACTCCTTAATCTGCTTCTTAATTTCCTCCAGATCATTTGCGGGCATCCGGTACGGTCTCTTCGATATTTGTCAGGTGCCAGGCTATAGCTCTATCAAAAATATATATGTCGATCCGGTGGAATGCCAGGTAATTCCTCTGGAAAAACATCAGGGTAATCCCTTACAACTGGCTCTTCCTCCTGAACAACTCCCGAAAGGGAATTTACTTGAGTCCTCCTTGGCGCATGCCTGGATACATATACTTGATCCTCTTTCCCTCAGGGGTGGTTAGTAGTATCGACTTACTAGCACAGTCGATGTTTCCTCCACACTTCGATAACCAATACATACCTAGTATTATATCCAATCCTTGTGACTCCAAAATTATTAGGTTTGAGGGAAAAACATGGCTACCAATGGTTAACGGTAACCGATCACACCATCGACTGGCCGTATACTCCGCTCCTGGTGAGCTTACTAACATGGGTGACCTAAGGGCTAAGGTTGGCAATTTAAACTTGTCCACAAATCCCCTTGATATGTATGAATGCGATGCACCAGTGTCAAAAAGAACAAGAGCGGTAAATGACTTAATCAAAAACTTACCAATCACTGCGTCAGGCTGCTCTTCAACTTCCTCCACATTGATGCGGTTCACCTGGCCTCTGGTGAAGGGATTGGGCTTCTTTATAGAGCTTCCATTTCCATTGCCATTCTTTATCTCAGGGCATTCGTTGGCGTAATGTCCAGTCTTCCCGCACTTGAAACAGGTAACGTGACTCATATCCTTCTTGGCGGGTGTTGCTGGGTTGGAACGACTCTGACTGTTGCTTCCTCCATTCCCATTTCCATTCTTAGGACCACTGTGGTTATGCAAACTCCCTCCATTGCGATTGTGGCCTCCATGGTTATGATGGGTATGTCCTCCCGAGTTCAGGGTAAAACGAGGCTTCTACTGAGCTCCAGAGTTGTACTTCCCCTGTCCATACTTTCGTTTGCGGTTTTCAATCTGTTGTTGCTTGCTTTCAATCATGAGAGCCCTATCTACCAACTCCTGGTACTTGGCAAAAGTTGCCACCATCAAATGCATACTCAACTCATCGTTTAGCCCCTCCATAAACTTCTCCTGCTTTGCGGCATCTGTGGCCACACCATCTGGGGCATAGCGAGCTAACTTGCTGAACTCATCCACGTACTGCCCCACAGTACGATTTCCCTGGCGTAAGTTGTGAAACTCGCGCTTCTTCATGCTCATAGCTCCAGTTAAGACATGTGCAGTGTGGAATGCTTGCTGAAACTGATCCCAAGTGACATTAGCCATGGGGAAAGTGGAAGTGTAGTTCTCCCACCATGAGGCTACGGGTCCGTCTAGTTGATGTGCGGCAAAGCGCACCTTCTCAGCATCTGTGCAACCTGCGGTGGTCATCTCCCGTCCAATCCTGCGGAGCCAGTCATCAGCAACAATCGGCTCGGTGCTACTAGAAAACACCGGCGAATTCAACCTTAGAAAACGGGCTAGGTTGTCAACTAGTGGTGGTGGCGGTGGGTTGTTGTTGTTGTTGCCTTGGTTCTCGACTAGCAACTGCATCAAGGCATTCTGCTGTTGGATCAACTGAGTGAGCTCCGGTGGGAAGACGAATCCGGGGTCACGTCTCAGAGGCATCTAATAGGTTGAGAGGGGTGAGAACAGAATAGAGTGAGTTCTAAAGAGATATCACTACCCATATGCACATGAGACAAACACATTCATTTCACACCAATTAATTCAAATAAGATCATACAATCGATCTAAGCTACAGTTACAAAATGCTCAGACTATTACTATATACATGGGAGAATACTACTGATAATATGGTGGTCGACTAGAAATTTTGATCGATGGATGACTCCATGATATCTACTCCAGCTTCGTCTTCATAGTCATCATCGCTGTCGTTGTCAGAGTCGGTGTCGTCGAGTATGATGTAGTCTTCGGAACGGATGTCCTTTTCAGGTTCGGGATCTCCCATGAATATTTCTATCTTTTTCTTCAGGTCTTCATTCTTCTCCAGGAATACTGCAATTTCTTCTTCATATCCATCGCGTGTAGACTTGAGTTCCTCTTCTAGCTCCACATTCCTGGTCATCACCTTCTTCATGTCTATCATGTAGGAACACATTTGGTTCTCCTGACGATGAATGTGCTGATTTAACTCCTGTATGTAGGCTGCAATGGACTTGTCCTTTCTGGTGCAAATCATCTCCCATTGCTCATCTCGGCATCCACATATCTGGTAGATCGTGTCCTTAAGATCCTTGTTGTATACCTTACCGATGCGTCCAATGGCGATGTGGGTGGCCATGCTCTTTCCAAGACTCCAGGTTGGTGCATCAAAGGAAAACTCTATGGACTCGGTAACTGGCATGAACGTCCTTCCTGGAATATGAACATGAATCATCCAACGCTCCTCTTCTGGTAGAGTGGCGGTGTTGGTCCCGGTGAAGCTTGGTATGCCGATGCTCAGGTACCTTGTGACTTCCTTCACGTGTCGTCCGAAAGGGGTGTCATCATCCGGTTGAGTGAACTTGTTCCTCGGATCCGCCAACTATAGAGTAGAAATGGAGAAGAGTCGGAAATGAGTAGAGAAGACTATCATGTGGCTTGTCCTAGTGGTCGTGTCCTATAGTCAGCGTGTGCTCTGATACCATCTTGTAGCGGCCCGACCTCACACGGTCAAGTCTCTGTGCTTAAGTGTCATCCCTGGATCGGTATTGCTAACACACATAGTACTCAAGGATTTATTGCAGAGTTTTAATCACACACTTATTACATCGAGAGTCCCAAAAAGAGAACTTATTACAATAATATGGCTGAAAGCCATCTAAATAAGATAACCATGGAAGCTTCAAAGATAAATGACTCCATCCAACTCCACGGCAAAATGAGTGCATGACAACGACCTAACGCACCTTACTCTTCGTCTGAAAATTCTGCAACATAAAACGTTGCAGCCTATGTAGGTCAGCACATGGAATATGCTGGCAAGATAACACTATAGAGCAATGAACAAAATAACAGCTATCACTACATGCATATAAGGCTGGTGGAGGCTCTATGGTTTATCATTTGCATAAAGCTAGTTTTTCCCTACAACAAAGGAATATATTCTATTTAACTACATAATTTGTTGAAATCATTGAGAAGCTAACCCCAATTCAATCCCAAAATTAAAAGTTATAACCCGACAAATTAATTAAGCAAAGTGATGAGATCAACATAATAATTCAAACACCAGATACTCAAGATGTCCGTAACCGGGGACACGACTAGTCATGATTAGTTTGTACACTCTGCATAGGTTTGCGCACTTTTCCCCACAAGACTCGATCTCCTCCGTTAAATTTCTCGCACTACATGATGTTTGAGAAACGGATGACCACGACACAGTCTTTCAGAAGCATTAACTATTTACGATGGGTAGACAGTACCACCTACATCCCCTACATAATGGCTAGTCTACCACTGAAAGAGGTCACACAACATACTCAACTATGCCAGAGTCCATAATGGCTTGTGGCTGCACACGGAAGTTTCCAGCATGAATAACATTATGATCCCTTTGAGCTTGGCTGGCAAACCATAGGATGATCACACGGGTTCCCCAGGATCTCCTTGGACTACACTGGTATATCCCCAGGTGCCCACAACCAATCCACCCAGATGTTTATTAAAGTAGCCACCTTAAGTTAAACCTTATTTAACAATAACTCTCACATCTTTCATGAATCCTCTCAAAACCAATCCACGTCTATGAGCATAGCATAGCAGTATAAGCATAACGTAGTAACACCCAAGGTTTGAATAAAAAGCAATAGGTTCCTACCTCATCAACTACTTCCCACATACCCACATGTTATCAAATCCTACTCAATGCAATGTTTGAGGGTTGAAACTAATGCATAAGAACTAGGTAATAAAGGGATATAATCAAAGTGTTACTTGTCTTGCTGACGATAGGAAAACCAACAAACAATAGCACACATAAGCACTCAAGCATAAGAGGCAAAGGTAAAACTCAAAAGAAAATATCTAAACTGAAATTTCAAGTAAAGAGCTTCGATTTGCAAAAAGAATCAATCAAATCGGAGATACGAAACTCAAACTACGATAAAGAAAAGTTCAAAATCAAATCTACTTGAAACCAAATTTTAATTTTTCAAAATCATGTTCAAGTTGATTATCTGGATAGAGGGGAACAAGACGAAGATTTTGGCGTTGGTTTCACTGGATTTGGACAAACGAGCAAAAAGTAGCGAAGGTTTGAAGATCAGGAACTAATATGTGATAAAAGTAATTACAGGTAGGTCCCTGGCCAAAAATAAAACTAAAAAGAAAAAACTAACGAACGAACGTTCGTTAACAGAATCTAAAGAAAGAATATGTTCGCTAACAGAGAGAATCGGGTGAACGTTCGCTAACTAGAAAACATAAAAAAATAAAACCGATCTAAGAAATAAACCAAAAAACTGGAGCGGTTTAGCTTCATTTTTACTGCCTCGGGGTGGGAAAACCGGCGGCCGCTTCCTCCGGCGAGCAGTGGCAGCAGCATGGGCGGCATCAACGGTAGTGGTGGCAGGCGGCGTCGGCGACGGGAGGCGGGTCGGCGGCTGCGGCAGCGGCGCGGGGCGGCGGCGGCTGCGGCGTTGAGGGCGGTGGTGGCGGAGAGAGAGGGGGCGGCACACTTTTAAAAGGGGGCGGCGGCTTGTAGGAGGGGGCACAGCGGTGGAGGCGGGGAGGAATTCCGCGCGGGGAAGGCGGCGGCAACTGGGCCTTGGCCTAGATTGGCTGGGCCGGCCGAGGAAGATGTTTTTCTTACTATAATTTCGCCCGAAAGAAAAAAAATCCAAAATAAAATAAATAAAAATCCTGAAATCCAAAAAATGATTTTCACAGTCCTCTCCTAATATTTAGGAGAGCATGAACATTTTTATGGGGCTAAAATGCAATTTTTCCTAATTTACTCGAATAAAAACTCAAATAAAAACCAAATAAAATAAATATTTTTGTTTAAAATTAAATTTCCATTTTTTCCTCTATTTCGAAGAAGTCATATAATCTTCTCTCATTATTTTATTTATTTTGAAATAATTGGAAAAATAATTTCAAACAAAAATCACTTTGATCCAATTTACCAATTTTGAAAATTCAAAAATGGATTTTTTTGTGAAAACCTCCAACTCTCTCAAATGGTCCTTTAGTTTCTTAAGGCCTCTAGGATCAAAATATCCAAATAAACCAAATTAAAAATGCAAAGAGCATGGATGCATATGATGACCTAATGATTAACATCCATATTGAAAATTGGGATGTTACATCACTTCTTTCGAGAGAAACTTTTTCTAAAAAAGGATCCATTCTTAGCAACGAATATCTTGCCTTCGGATCTGTGATAGAAGGTGTACCCAACAGTTTCTTTTGGGTATCCTATGAAGACACATTTCTCCGATTTGGGTTCGAGCTTATCAGGTTGAAGCTTTTTCACATAAGCATCATAGCCCCAAACTTTAAGAAACTTTCTTGCTAAACCACAGTTCATATAGTATCATGCCAGCGTATTTAGATGGTGCCCTATTTAACATGAATGCATCTATCTCTAATGCATAACCCCAAAACGATAGTGATAAATCGGTAAGAGACATCATAGATCGCACCATATCTAATAAAGTACGGTTATGACGTTCGGACACACCATTACGTTGTGGTGTTCCAGGTGGCGTGAGTTGCGAAACTATTCCGTAGTGTTTCAAATGAAGACCATACTCGTAACTCAAATATTCTCCTCCACGATCAGATCGTAGAAACTTTATTTTCTTGTTACGATGATTTTCCACTTCACTCTGAAATTCTTTGAACTTTTCAAATGTTTCAGACTTATGTTTCATCAAGTAGATATACCCATATCTGCTCAAATCATCTATGAAGGTCAGAAAATAACAATACCCGCCGCGAGCCTCAACACTCATTGGATTGCATACATCGGTATGTATTATTTCCAGTAAGTCAGTTGCTTGCTCCATTGTTCCAGAGAACAAATTCTTAGTCATCTTGCCCACGAGGCATGGTTCACAAGCATAAAATGATTCATCATCAAGTGATTCCAAAAGCCCATCGGCATGGAGTTTCTTCATACGCTTTACACGAATATGACCTAAACGGCAGTGCCACGTATAAGTTGCACTATCATTATTAACTTTGCATATTTTGGCTTCAATATTATGAATATGTGTATCACTACGATCGAGATTCAATAAACCATTCACCTTGGGTGTATGACCTCAAAAGGTTTTATTCATGTAAGCAGAATAACAATTATTCTTTATCTTAAATGAAAAACCGTATTGCAATAAACATGATCCAATCATATTATGCTCAACGCAAACACCAAATAACATTTATTTTTGGTTCAACACTAATCCCGAAGGTAAAGGGGGTGTGCGATGGTGATCTTATCAACCTTGGAATCACTTCCAACTCACATCTTCACTTCGCCCTCAACTAGTCTCTGTTTATTTTGCAACTCCCGTTTCGAGTTACTACTCTTAGCAACTGAACCAGTATCAAATACTGAGGGGTTGCTATAAACACTCGTAAAGTACACATCAATAACATGTATATCAAATATACTTTTGTTCACTTTGCCATCCTTCTTATCCGCTAAGTATCTAGGGCAGTTCCACTTCCAGTGACCATTTCCTTTGCAATAAAAGCACTCAGTTCCAGGCTTGGGTCTAGGTTTGGGCTTCTTCATGGGAGCAGCAACTTGCTTGCTATTCTTCTTTGAAGTTCCTCTTTCTTTCCCTTTGCCCTTTTCTGGAAACTAGTGGTCTTGTTAACCATCAACACTTGATGCTATTTCTTCATTTCTACCTTCGCCGATTTCAGCATCGTGAAGAGCTTGGGAATTACTTTCGTCATCCCTTGCATATTATAGTTCATCACTAAGTTCGAGTAACTTGGTGATAGTGACTAGAGAACTTTGTCAATTACTATCTTATCTGGAAGATTAACTCCCACTTGATTCAAGCAATTGTAGTACCCAGACAATCTGAGCACATGCTCACTGGTTGAGCTATTCTGCTCCATCTTGTAGGCAAAGTACTGTCATAGGTCTCTTACCTCTCGACACGGGCACGAGTATGAAATACCAATTTCAACTCTTAGAACATCTTATATGCTCTGTGGCGTTCAAAAACATTTTTGAAGTCCTGGTTCTAAGCTATAAAGCATGGTGCACTAAACTATTAAGTAGTCATCATACCGAGCTTTGTCAAACGTTCATGATGTCTGCATTTGCTCCTGCAGTAGTTATGTCACCTAGCGGTGCATCAAGGACATAATTCTTCTATGCAGCAACGAGGATAATCCTCAGATCACAGATCCAATCCGCACCATTGCTACTATCATCTTTCAACATAGTTTTCTCTAGGAACATATCATAAATAAAATAGGGAAGCTATACGCGAGCAATTGATCTACAACATAGATATGCAAATACTATCAGGACTAAGTTCATGATAAATTGAAGTTCAATTAATCATATTACTTAAGAACTCCCACTTAGATAGACAAACCTCTAATCATCTAAGTGATCACGTGATCCATATCAACTAAACCATGTCCGATCATCACGTGAGATGGAGTAGTCTTCAATGGTGAACATCTCTATGTTGATCATATCTACTATATGATTCACGTTCGACCTTTCGGTCTCTAGTGTTCCGAGGCCATATTTGCATATGCTAGGCTCGTCAAGTTTAACCCGAGTACTCTGCATGTGCAAAACTGGCTTGCACCCGTTGTATGTGAACGTAGAGCTTATCACACCCGATCATCATGTGGTGTCTGAGGACGAAGAACTATGGCAACGGTGCATACTCAGGGAGAACACTTATATCTTGAAATTTTAGTAAGGGATCATCTCATAATGCTACCGTCATTACTAAGCAAAATAAGATGCATAAAAGATAAACATCACATGCAATCAAAATATGTGACATGATATGGCCATCATCATCTTGTGCCTTTGATCTCCATCTCCAAAGTACCGTCATGATGTCCATCGTCACGGGCATGACACCATGATCTCTATCAATGTGTCGTCACATGGTCGTCTCGCCAACTATTGCTTTTGCAACTATTGCTATCGCATAGCGATAATGTAATGCAATAATATGGCGCTTGCATCGTATGCAATAAAAAGACAACCATAAGGCTTTTGCCAGTTGCTGATAACTTTAACAAAACATGATCATCTCATACAAAAATGTATATATCATCACGTCTTGACCATATCACATCACAGCAAGCCCTGCAAAAAACAAGTTAGACGTCCTCTACTTTGTTGTTGCAAGTTTTACGTGGCTGCTACAGGCTGAGGAAGAACCGTTCTTACCTACGAATGAAAAACCACAACGCGGTATAGTGATTGCTTTTTGATCTTCAGAAAGAACCATGTTCATTGAATCCGATTCAACTAAAATTGGAGAAACTGACACCCACCAGCCACCTATGTGCGAAGCACGTTAGTAGAACCAGTCTCGCGTAAGCGTACGCGTAATGTCGGTCTGAGCCGCTTCATCCAACAATGCCGTTGAATCAAGAAACTAGTGACAGCAAGCAATATGTATATACCCATGCCCACAACTCCTTTGTGTTCTACTCATGCATATAACATATACGCATAGACCTGGCTCGGATGCCACTATTTGGGAACACAGTAATTTCAAAAAAAAATCCTACAAACACGCAAGATCTATCATGGTGATGCATAGCAACGAGGGGGGAAGAGTGTTGTCCATGTACCCTCGTAGACCGTCAGCGAAGCGTTATGACAACGCGGTTGATGTAGTCGTACGTCTTCACGATCCGACTGATCCTAGTCTATGGGGTCACTGCACACGGCTAAGGGATCAATGATCAACTTGTGTGTCTATGGGGTGCCCCCTGGCCACGTATATAAAGGAGGGGAGGGAAGAGGTGGCCGCCCCGAGGGGGCGTGCCAGGTGTGGGGAATCCTACTAGGACTCCCCAGTCCAAGTAGGATTCCCCTCCCCTTTCCTATTCAGACTAGGAGAGAAGGAAAGAGAGGGAGAGAGAAGGAAAGGGGGCCGCGCCCCCACCCCTTGTCCAATTCAGTTTGGGCAGGGGGGAGGCGTGCACCACCTCTTGTCCCTTCTCCCCACTCTCCACTAAACCCTAATAAGGCCCATTACTTCTCCCGGTGAATTCCCGTAACTCCCCGGTACTCCGAAAAATATCCGAATCACTCGGAACCTTTCCGAAGTCCGAATATAGTCGTGCAATATATCGATCTTTACGTCTCGACCATTTAGAGACTCCTCGTCATGTCCGTGATCTCATTCGGGACTCTGAACAACCTTCGGTACATCAAATCACATAACTCATAATACCAATCGTCATCGAACGTTAAGCGTGCGGACCCTACAGGTTCGAGAACTATGTAGACATGACCGAGACACATCTTCGGTTAATAACCAATAGCAGAACCTAGATGTTCATATTGGCTCCCACATATTCTACGAAGATCTTTATCGGTCAAACCGCATAACAACATACTTTGTTCCCTTTGTCATCGGTATGTTACTTGCCCGAGATTCGATCATCGGTATCTCAATACCTAGTTCAATCTCGTTACCGGCAAGTCTCTTTACTCGTTCCATAATGCAACATCTTGTAACTAACTCATTGGTCACATTGCTTGCAAGGCTTATAGTGATGTGCATTACCGAGAGGGCCTAGAGATACCTCTCCGACAATCGGGGTGACAAATCCGAATCTTGATCTATGCCAACTCAACAAACACCATCGGAGACACCTGTAGAGCATCTTTATAATCACCCAGTTATGTTGTGACGTTTAATAGCACACTAAGTGTTCCTCCGGTATTCGGGAGTTGCATAATCTCATAGTCATAGGAACTTGTATAAGTTATGGAGAAAGCAATAGCAATAAACTAAACGATCATAGTGCTAAGCTAATGGATGGGTCAAGTCAATCACATCATTCTCTAATGATGTGATCCCGTTTATCAAATGACAACTATTGTCCATGGCTAGGAAACTTAACCATCTTTGATTAACGAGCTAGTCAAGTAGAGGCATACTAGTGACACTCTGTTTGTCTATGTATTCACACATGTATCAAGTTTCCGGTTAATACAATTCTAGCATGAATAATAAACATTTATCATGATATAAGGAAATATAAATAACAACTTTATTATTGCCTCTAGGGCATATTTCCTTCAGCCTTCGGCCTAGTTAGGCGGGAAACTTTTTTTTAAATAAAATTTCGCCCGAAGAAATTCCTAATAAAATAAAATAAAACTAAAAATCCCAGAAACAATTTTCACCATCTAAACCTATTATTGAGAACAAAGTGAACATTTTTCTGGCCTAAAATGCAATTTTCAAAAATGCATATTTTTCTAAATTCAAATAAAATATAAATTTGATTTCAAATTTCTTCTCCAATATTCCTCTCCTTTTAAGAAGTCATATTATCTTCACTCTTTTATTTTTAATATTGGAAATAATTGGAGAGAATAATATAAAAATCAAAATGATCCTCTTTTCAAATCTGATAAAATTCAAATATGAAAATTTATGAAATCCTCAACTCTCTCCTTGGGTCCTTGAGTTGCTTAAGATTCCTAGGATCACAACCAAATATGCAAATAAAATATGATATGCATATGATGACCTATGTATAACATCCAAATTGAAAATTTGGGATGTTACAAACCTACCCCCCTTAAGATGAATCTCGCCCTCAAAATTTGGGTTGGCTAGAGAATAGGTGTGGGTGGTCTTTCCGTACGTCTTCTTCTATTTCCCAGGTGACTTCACCCTCGGTATGGTGGTTCCATTGAACTTTACAAAACTTGATAACCTCGCTGCGAGTAACTCGGCTGGCAAACTCGAGAATCTTAACGGGTTTCTCCTCGTAGGTTAGATCACTCTCCAACTGAATTGCTTCCAGGGGCACTATATCTCTTAGAGGAATATCGGCCATCTCAGCATGGCACTTCTTCAACTGGGAAACGTGAAACACATCATGAACTCCTGACAATCCTTTGGGTAATTCCAACTTGTAGGCAACTTCTCAAATACGTTCCAGAACTCGGTATGGTCCTACAAATCTCGGGGCTAACTTTCCCTTAACTCGAAATCGTTTAACTCCTCGGAGTGGTGACACACGAAGATACGCTCTGTCTCCAATCTCGTAGACTACCTCCTTGCGTTTTGTATCGGCATAACTCTTCTACCTGGACTGAGCTACCTTTAGTCTATCTCGGATCAACTTAACCTTCTATTCAGATTCTTCGATCAAATCTGGTCCAAACAACTGACGGTCTCCTACTTCATCCCACATCAATGGTGTCCTGCATCTCCTTCCATACGGAGCTTCAAAAGGGGCCATCTTCAAACTAGCCTGACAGTTGTTTTTGTATGAGAACTCTGCGTAGGGAAAATTATCTTCCCAACTAGATCCATAATCCAGCGCACAAGCTCTCAACATGTCCTCCAGAATCTGATTGACTCTCTCTGTCTGTCCATCGGTCTGCGGATGAAAGGCTATACTGAACCCTAGCCTAGTACCCAAAGTCTGGTGCAGCTGATTCCAAAACTTTGAGGTAAACCGTGTCCCTCTATCTGATACGATGGTCCTCGGAACTCCATGCTGACATACGATCCTAGTCATATATATCTTGGCTAACTTCGCGCTTGTATATGTGGTTTTCAAGAGGATAAAGTGAGCCACTTTGGTCAAGCGATCAACTACTACCCAGATTGAGTCATATCCTGATCTGGTCCTAGGTAATCCAGTAATGAAATTCATGCCAAGTTTATCCCACTTCCAATCAGGTATCGGCATAGGCTGTAATAATCCGGCTGGCTTCTGATGTTCTGCCTTCACTCTCTGACATACATCACATACAGCTACATACTCAGCAATATCCTTCTTCATACCTGTCCATTAGAAACGTTCCTTCAAATCCAAATACATCTTGGTGTTTCCGGGGTGAATCGAGTATGGCGAGTCATGAGCTTCCTGGAGTATTAACTTCCTGATATCCGCATTGTTGGGCACATATACACGATCCTCAAACCATAAAGTCACGTGCTCATCCTCACGAAAACCTTTGGCTTTTCCTTTGCTCATCTTCTCCTTTATCTCAGCGATTTCCTTATCATCCTTCTGAGCTTCTTGAATCCTTCCCAATCATGTAGACTGAACCTCCATTGCTGCAACAAAACCTCTTGGAACTATCTCCAAATGAAGTTCCTTGAGATCGTCTACTAATTCCTGCGGTAATCCTCCGCTTACGAGGGTATTTGCATAACTCTTGCGGCTCAAAGCGTCTGCTACGACATTGGCCTTTCCTGGATGTTAATGCAATTTCATATCATAATCCTTTATGATCTCCAACCATCTCCTCTGCCTGAGATTCAACTCCTTCTGCGTGAAAATGTACTTTAGACTCTTGTGATCCGTGTACACATCACAGCGGTTTCCAATCAGAAAATGTCTCCAGGTCTTGAGCGCATGCACTATGGTTGCTAACTCCAAATCATGTGTGGCATAATTCAACTCATGAGGTCGAAGCTATCGTGAGGCATATGAAACAACTCTTCCATCTGGCATAAGTACACCTCCATGTCCCAAGCAAGAAGCATCGCAATACACTTGGAAATCTTTGCGTATATTCGGAAGAATCAGTACTGGGGCTGTAACCAAACGTTTCTTCAACTCCTGAAAACTGGCCTCATAATCCTCGGTCCATTTGAACTTGGTGTCCTTCTTCAACAACTCTGTCATGGGTTTCGCAATCTTGGAAAAAATCTCAATGAATCTCCGATAATATCCCGTGAGTCCCAGAAAAGTTCAGATCTCTCCAACTGAGGTGGGTGCCAAACACTCAATGACAGATTGAACCTTGCTAGGGTCTACTATTATACCTTCTCCTGATATAACATGTCCAAGAAATCCAACTTCTTTCAACCAAAACTCACACTTGCTGAATTTGGCATATAACTGATGTTCCCTGAGCTTCTCGAGAACTAGACGCAAGTGTTCCTTGTGTTCCTCTTCATTCTTTGAGTACACCAAAATATCATCAATGAACACCAAAACAAACTTATCCAAAAACTCCATGAACACCCTGTTCATCATACTCATAAAATAGGCAGGGGCATCAGTCAATCCAAATGACATGACCATGTACTCATATAGCCCGTACCTTGTGGTAAAAGTTGTCTTAGGTATATCCTGTTCTCGGATCTTCACTGGTGGTATCCTGATCTTGGAGAATACTTTATCTCATTTCAATTGGTCAAACGGATCATTGATCATCGGTAGTGGATACTTGTTCTTGATCGTCACTTCATTCAATGCCCGATAATCAACAACCATTCTCAAAGATCCATCCTTCTTGTCAACTAAGAGGGTTGGGGCTCCCAACGGTGATGAACTTGGTCGGATATATTCTTTCTCCAATAACTCCTTAATCTGCTTCTTAATTTCCTCCAGATCATTTGCGGGCATCTGATACGGTCTCTTCGATATTGGTCTGGTACCTGGCAACAGCTCTATCAAAAACTCTATCTCTTGATCTGGCGGCATGCCTGGTAGTTCCTCTGGAAATACATCCGGGTAATCCTTCACAACAGGCACTTCTTCCTAAACAAATCCCGTGAGAGAATTTACTTGGGTCCTCCTTGGCGCATGCCTAGATAGATACTTGATCCTTTTTCCCTCCTAAGTGGTGAGTAGAATTGACTTACTAGCGCAATCGATATTTCTTCCATGCATGGATAGCCAATCCATGCCTAATATCACATCCAATCCTTGTGACTCCCAAACTATTGGGTCTGAGGGGAAAACCTGCCTACCTATGGTCAATGGCATCTGAAAATATCCACTGCTTGCCATATACTCCTCTCTAGGTGAGCTTACTAACATAGGTGTCTTAAGAACGTTGGTGGGCAACTTATACTTATCCACAAATCCCCTTGATATGTATGAAAGCGATGCACCAGTATCAAAAAGAACTATTGCAGTAAATGACTTAATCAGGAACTTACCTATAACTGCATCTGGTTGTTCTTCAACCTCCTCCACGTTAACGTGGTTCACTTGTCCTCTGGTGAAAGGGTTGGGCTTCTTCCCAGAGCTTCCATTTCCATTGACATTATTCAACTTTAAGCAATCATTGGCATAGTGTCATGTCTTCCCGCACTTGTAACAAGTGACATGGCTCAGGTCCTTCTTAGCGGGTGTTGCTGGGTTGGAACGGTTCTGGCTGCTGATTCCTTCATTCCCATTTCCATTCTTAGGCCCACTGTGGTTATGTGAGCTTCCTCCATTGTGAGTATGGCCTCCATGGTTATGGGTGTAACCTCCGGAGTTAGGGGTAAAGCAAGGCTTCTACTGAGCTCCAGAATTGTACTTAGCCTCTCCATACTTCCGTTTGCGGCTCTCTATCTGCTGATGTTTGCTTCCAATCATAAGGGCCCTATCTACCAACTCCTGGTAGTTAGTAAATGTTGCCACCGTCAACTGCATACTCATCTCATCATTCAGCCCTTCCATAAACTTCTCTTGCTTCGCGACATCTGTGGCCACGTCATCTGGGGCATAGTGAGCTAAATTGCTAAACTCATCCATGTACCGTCCCATAGTACGATTTCCCTGGCATAAGTTGCGAAACTCACGCTTCTTCATGTTCATCGCTCCAGTTGAGACATCGGCGGTGCGGAAAGCTTGCTGAAAATGATCCCATGTGACATTGGCTATGGGAAAAGTGGCGGTGTAATTCTCCCACCATGAGGCTGCGGGTCCATCCAATTGGTGTGCGGCAAAGCGAACCTTCTCAGCATCTGTGCAACCTGTGGTGGTCTGCTCTCTTCCAATCCTACGGAGCCATTCATCAGCAAAAATTGGCTCGGTGCTACTTGAAAACATCGGCGGATTCAACCTTAGAAAGCGGGCTAAGTTGTCGACTGGAGGTGGTGGCGGTGGGTTGTTATTGATGTTGTTGTTGCCTTGGTTCTAGACTAGTAGCTGCATCAAGGCATTCTGCTGTTGGATCAACTGGGTGAGCTCCGATGGAAAGACAAATCCGGGGTCACGTCTCGGAGGCATCTGATAGGTTAGAGGGGAGAGATTAGAATAGAGTGAGGTCTAGAGACAAATCACTACCCATATGCACATGAGACAAACACATTCATATCACACCACTCAATTCAAACAAGGGCATACAATCGATCTAGCTACCGTTACAAAATACTCAGACTACTACTATATACATGGAGGAATACTATAGATAATATGTTGGTCGACTAGAAATTTTGATCGGAAGAAGACTCCATGATATCTGCTCCAGCTTCATCTTCATAGTCATCATGACTGTCGAGGTCAAAGTTGGTGTCGTCGATGATGATGTAGTCCTCGGGATGGTTGTCGTCTCCTGGCGCAGGGTCTCCCGTCAATACCCCTAGCTTCTTCTTCAGATCTTCATTCTTCTGCAGTAGTACTGCAATTTGCTCTTCATATCCATCACGTGTAGACTTGAGTTCCTCTTCTAGCTCCATGTTCCTGGTCATCACCTTATTTAGGTCTATCATGCTGGCGCTCATCTGGTTCTCCTGACGACGAATGTGTTGGTTTAACTCCTGGATGTAGGCTGCAATGGACTTGTCCCTCCTGGTGCAGATCATCTCCCATTGCTCATGTCGGCGTCCACATATATGGTAGGTGGTGTCCTTAAGATCCTTGTGGCATACTTCGCTGATGCGTCCCATGGCAATGTGAGCTTCCATGCTTTTTCCTAGACTCCAGGTTGGTGCGTCAAAGGAAAACTCTATGGGCTTAGTGACTGGTGTGAAAGTCCTTCCTGGAACATGTACTCGAATTGTCCAACGCTCTTCTTCAGGTAGACTCGCGGTGTAAGTCCCGGTGAAGCTTGGTATTCCGATGTTCAGGTACCTAGTGGCTTCCTTCAAGTGTCGTCCAAAAGGGGTGTCTTCATCCGGTTGAGCAAACTTGTTCCTTGGGTCTGCCATCTATAGAGTAGAAAGTGGAGAAGATTCAGAAATGAGTAGAGAAGAGTGTCCTATGGCTTATCTTAGTGGTCGTGTCCTACAGTCAGCGTGTGCTCTGATACCATCTTGTAGCGATCCGACCTCAAACGGTCAAATCTCTATGTATAAGTGTCATCCCTGGATCGGTAATGCTGACACACAGTACTTGAAGGATTTATAACAGAGTTCAATCACACACTTATTACATCGAATGTCTCAAAAAAGAACTTATTACAATAATATGGCTGAAGGCCATCTAATGAAGATAACAGCGGAAGCTTCACAGGTAAATGAGTCCATCAACTCCAACGACATAGCTGAGTGCATGACAACGACCTAGCGCACCTTACTCTTCGTCTGAAAACTCTACAACATAATACGTTGCAGCCTGTGTAGGTCAGCACATGGAATATGTTGGCAAGATAACACTATAGAGCAATGAACAAGTAACATCTATAACTATATGCATATATGGCTGGTGGAGGCTCTATGGTTATCATTTGCATAAAGCTAGTTTTTCCCTACAACAAAGGAATGTATTTTATTTAACTACAAAGTTTGTTGAAAACATTGAGAATGGTAACCCCATCTCAATCCCAAAATTAATAATCATTAAGCCAACAAGTTAATTAAGTAAAGTGATGAGATCAACATAGTAATTCAAGCACCAGATACTCAAGATGTCCATAACCAGGGACACCGCTAACCATTTAGTTTCTACACTCTGCAGAGGTTTGAGCACTTTTCCCCACAAGACTCGATCTCCTCCGTTGTATTTATCGCATTGCATGATGTTTGAGAAACGGATGACCGAGACACCGTCTTTCTGAAGAGGTCCCCTTAACCGATAGATAGGCCGGTACACCTACAATCCCCTACATCTGCTAGCCCATCATGGAAAGGATTCCCACAACTTACTCAACTATGCCAGAGCCCATAATGGCTTGTGGCTTCCCACAAAAGTTTCCAGCATGAATAACATAATGATCCCTTTGAGCCTGGGTGGCGAAACATATGAAAAATCACACGGATACCTCAGGATTCTCCTTTGGACAGCACTGGATTTCCCCAGGTGCCCACAAACCAATCCACCCAGATGTGTGTTAAAGTAGCCACCTTAAGTTAACCCTTAGTTCATAATAATACTCACAACTGTCATGAATCACTCAAACCAAACCACGTCTACGAGCATAGCATAGCAAAGTATAATAAGCGTAATGTAGTAACTCCCAAGGTTTTAATAAAAGGGCGATAGGTGCTGGCTCAACAACTACTTCCCAATACCCCATGTTAAGAAGATCCTACTCATGCAATGTTTGAGGATTGATACTAATGCATAAAAATTGGGAAATAAGGGATATGATCAAAGTGTTACTTGCCTTGCTGATGATCTGAAAACCCTAGTGACTCGTAGTAACACGCTTCGCACCCTGGAAACTCTACCGTGAACAAACAATAGCATACATAAGCAATCAAGCATAAGATGCAATGGTAAAACTCAAATGAAAAGAACCAAACTGAAACTTCAACTGAAGAGCTTCGATTTGCAAAAAGAATCAACCAAATCGGAGCTATGAAACTCAAACTATGATCAAAAGAAGTTCGAATTCAAATCTGCTTGAAACCAAATTTTAATTTGTCAAAACCATGTTCAAGTTGGTTATCTGGAAAGAGGGGAACAAGACGAAGATTTTGGCATTGGTTTCACTAGATTTGGACAAGCGAGCAAAAAGTTATGAGGGTTTGAAGATCAGCGACTGATCTGTGATAAAATTAATCGCGGATAGGTCCTTGGCCGAAAATAAAATAAAAGAAAAACCCTAACAAATGAACGTTCGCTATAAACCCTAATGAACGAAAACGTTCGCTACAGAGTAATAACGGACGAACATCCGCAATTTAGATCCAACTGGAAAACCGAAAGAAAACCCTAACTCTAAAAAACCCGGAAGATAAACCAATTCGGGTATTTTACCGGTTAACCGGAGGAAAATCGCCAGCGGCGGGGATGGCGGGATTTGGCGAGACGGCGCGGGGCGCCGGGGTCCGCGGCGAGCGCATGCGGCTGCGGTGGCAAACGCGGGTGGCGGCGCAGCAGTAGCGGCGCCGAGCGGCTTGCGGCGGCGGCGGGGTCGGCGGCGAGCACTGCGGTCGGAGTGGGGAGAGGAGGCGGTGGAGTGGCGACGCTATTTAAAGGGCGAGGGGGACAGCCTTGCGGGAGGGAGCGTGGCGGCTCGTGTCCGAGCCGGACGCGGCGACGACGGCGCTCGGCACTCCTGTCCCGAGTCGGAGAGGGAGGCGGCGCGGCGTTGCGGGCCGGCCTGCTCTGCTGGGCCTTCGGCCCAGTCGGGCGGGAAATTATTTTTTAATAAAATTTCGTCTGAAGAAAATCCTAATAAAATAAAAAAAATTCTAAAAATACCAGAAACAATTTTCACCGTCTAAACCTATTATTTAGAACAAAATGAACATTTTTCTGGCCTAAAATGCAATTTTCAAAAATGCATTTTTTTCTAAATTCAAATAAAATAGCAAATAAAATCCAAAAAAAATATAAATTCGATTTTAAAATTTCTTCTCCAATATTCCTCTCTTTTGAAGAAGTCATATTATCTTCACTCTTTTATTTTTAATATTGAAAATAATTGGAGAGAAAAATATAAAATCAAAATGATCCTCTTTTCAAATTTGATAAAATTCAAATATGAAAATTTATGAAATCCCCAACTCTCCAATAAGCCTCAAATATGAAAATTTATGAAAATTTATGAAATCCTTGGGTCCTTGAGTTGCTTAAGATTCCTAGGATCAATGTGCAAATAAAATATGATATGCATATGATGACCTATGTATAACATCTAAATTGAGAATTTGGGATGTTACAGCGATAGTTGTAGAAGCAACAGTTGGCGAGACGACCACAACGCTACGATGGAGATCAAGGTGTCGAGCCGGTGACAATGGAGATCATGACGATGCTTTGGAGATGGAGATCAAAAGCACAAGATGATGATGGCCATATCATGTCACATATTTTGATTGCATGTGATGTTTATCTTTTATGCATCTTATTTTGCTTAGTACAGTGATAGCATTATAAGATGATCCCTTAACTAAAATTTCAAGGTATAAGTCTTCTCTCTGAGTATGCACCGTTGCAACAGTTCGTCATGTTGAGACACCACATGATGATCGGGTGTGATAGACTCTACGTCCTGGCATGTACAGACATGGCCTAGGAACACTGGAGACCGAAAGGTCGAACGTGAATCATATAGTAGATATGATCAACATAGAGATGTTCACCATTAATGACTACTCCATCTCACGTGATGATCGGACATGGTTTAGTTGATCTGGATCACGTACCATTTAGATGACTTGAGGGATGTTTATCTAAGTGGGAGTTCTTAAGTAATTTGATTAATTGAACTTAACTTATCATGAACTTAGTCCTGATAGTTTTTGCATATCTATGTTGTAGATCAATGGCCCGTGCTACCGTTCCCTTGAATTTTAATGCGTTCCTAGAGAAAGCTAAGTTGAAAGATGATGGTAGCAACTACACGGACTGGGTCCGTAACTTGAGGATTGTCCTCATTGCTGCATACAAGAATTATGTCCTTGATGCACCGCTAGGTGAAAGGCTTGCTACAGGAGCAGATGTTGATATTATGAACATCTGGCAAGCTTGATCTGATGATTAATTGATAGTTCAGTGTGCCGTGCTTTACAACTTAGAGTCGGGACTTCAAAGACGTTTTGAATGTCATGGACCATATGAAATGTTCCAGGAGTTGAAGTTAATATTTCAAACAAATGCCCGAGTTGAGAGATATGAAGTCTCCAACAAGTTCTATAGCTGCAAGATGGAGGAGAACAGTTCTATCAATGAACACACACTCAAAATGTCTGGGTATCATAACCACTTGACTCGGGTGGGAGTTAATCTTCCACATGATAGTGTTATTGGCAGGGTTCTTCAATCACTACCACCAAGCTACAAAGGCTTCATGATGAACTATAATATGCAAGGGATGGACAAGACAATTCCCGAGCTCTTCGCAATGCTCAAAGCTGCGGAGGTAGAAATCAAGAAGGAGCATCAAGTGTTGATGGTTAACAAGACCACTAGTTTCAAGAAAAAAGATAAGGGAAAGAAGGGGAACTTGAAAAAGAATGGCAAGCAAGTTGCCAATCCCGGCACTACAAAAAGAAGACACATCCGTGACATTTTGGGCCGAACGATTTTTTTTCTGTCATACATATGACACTTCTATGATGATAATTGTGACAAAACCCGATATCATCATAGATGTGGTGGGCTCCTACTTCTATGACAAAAAATCATGACAGAAAATGGGCTTTTCGTCCTGGGCGGGCCGGAGACGCAGCTGCATGACATTCTTTGGGCCGTCCATGACGGAAAAAACCGTGGTAGAAGCGAGGGGGAGGAAAATTTCGGGGAGTTCCCGGTTATGGTGGGAGGTCGGGGGCCGAGCGATGCGCGTTTCTCTCGTACACATACGCGCGTGTGTGCGAGGCATTGGCTCTAACTGAACCCGAGCGAGGCCTTGCGCTCTAACTGAACCCGAGCGATTGCACTGCAGGCTACACATTACTGAACCCGAGCGATCGATTGATGGCTGTTAACTGAACCCGATCGAGCGATTCCTTCGCTACTGCTGCTAACTGAAGCCGATCGATGCTGCCTCTGGGATGAACAGTGAGCGTTGCGGGGGGTTTGGATGAACAGTGAGCGGTGGCGTTTCCTCTGGATGAACAGGACCCCGTGGTGTTGTGGAGGGCTGGATGAACAGTAGACGGTGGAGGGGTGCCCGTGGAGGGGTGGTTGAACAGGACCCCGTGGTGTGGAGGGCTGGATGAACAGTAGACGGTGGAGGGGTGGTTGAACAGTAGCCGGTGGAGTAGCGCATGATGGAGGCTGGATGAACAGGAGCCCGTGGAGGCTGGAGGAGGTCGACGGTAGCCTGTGGAGGCTGGAGGAGGTCGACGGTGGAGATGAACAGTATCCCGTGGAGTCCCGTTTTGCGGTACACCACACCCCTCCTGATGAACAGGACCCCCGTTTCGACCGTAGCGCTCCAACAGAAGTCTGTTTCGTCCGTTTTGCGGTACGCCACACCCCTCCCGATCAACAGGACCCCTGTTTCGACCGTAGGAGGTCCGTTCCCTTCGTTTTGCGGTACGCTGGACCCCTCCCGATCAACAGGACCCCGTTCCAAAAGTAGGAGGTCCGTTTCCTCCGTTGTGCGGTACGCCAGGCCTTGTTTCCATTGCCTGTTCCGTCCAAGCCCTCCCGATGAACACAACCACGCATTCCGTTCCGACCCAGCCGGTTGGCTCCCATGCGTTCCATTGCCTCCCGATGAACACGACGCATTCCGTTGCCTCCCCATGAACACGACGCATTCCGTTGCCTCCCCATGAACACAACACATTCCGTTGCCTCCCCATGAACACGATGGCGATGCTATTTCTCCGTTCCGACCCATCCATGTACACGATCCCTGGCCGTACGTATGCGCGAGTAGGCATTCGAGACCCCGCCTGTATGTACACATATGTGGCCGTATTTCCTTTCTTGCACCCTGGTCGTTGTACGTACGTGTACATGCTACGTGCGCGCCTCTACTAAGACACGTACGCGCCTCTACTACGACACATGCGCGCCTCTACATCCACCAGTATATATGTACGTACACGTTCGCGACCAGAATGACAACGCTACGTACGCTTCGACCAGGTTGGTCCCGACTGTCAGGCACTTCCTTGCCTGCGAAGATGTAGCTGGTGGGTCCCAGCAGTCAGGGGGGGCGAATCTTTTTTTGCCTGGACGCACTTCTTTGCATGCGAAGATGTAGCTGGTGGGTCCCAGCAGTCAGGGGGAAACGTTTTTTTTGTGAAATACAGTGGCCCGTCCGGTGGGTCCCAGCTGTCAGGTGGAGGAATCATTATTTTCCGCGTAATAAGGAGGCACTTCCTTGCTGCGGCTGTGGACCCAGCTGTCAGCCTCTCCACGTACAGTCCACGTCCGATGGAAGTCGTTCCTTGACCACGTTGACCACACCGCGCCGAGAGCACCAGGGCGGTGGATGACGGGGAGGCCTAGGAAGGGGACAACGGGGAGCCGGGGAAGATGCGGCGGTGGAAGCCCGCACAGAGAGGAGTACGAGGGTTCACTGGTTCGGCTGCGGTGTGAGGCTGCCATCGCCGCAGGGCCTAGCCAGCGGTGGGAATAGTAGGGGGCGGTGAGGCCTCCGCGGCAGCACAGCCGTCCATGGGAGGCAGGAGGATGCGGCATGACCGGCGCTGCTTTGGGCGGCTGAAGCAAGAAGACCAGAGGTTGAAGAAGCACTACAGCCGTTGGATGGACATCGTACGGTCACTGGAGCTAGAATCGGTTATATTGACTAAGTTGATAAAGCCCTCCGTCCCCGTCAACTTAGTAGGCCCACAAGTCAGCCTCCCACACGGGTGGGTCCCAGCTAGCAGGGGGTATTCATTTTTTTGTGCGTAATAAGGAGGCACTTCCGGTGGGTCCAAGCTGACGGCAGGGGGAACATTTTTTTCACGTGGTGGCCCTCGGGTGGGTCCTAGTAGTCAGGGGCAAACGTTTTTTTCGCGAAATACTGGTGGGCGTCCAGTGGGTCCCTGCTGTCAGGTGGAGGAATAATTATTTTCCGCGTAATAAGGAGGCACTTCCTTGCGGCTGCCATGGACCCAGCTGTCAGCCTCTCCACGTACAGTATTCTTCCGATGGAATTCGGTCGTTGACCACATTGACCACATCGCGCCGAGAGCACCACGGCGGTGGACGATGGTGAGGCCTAGGAAGGGGACGACGCTGAGCCGGGGAAGACGCGGCAGTGGATGCCCACGCGGAGAGGAGTACGAGGGTTCACTGGTTCGACTGCGCTGTCGTCGCCGCAGAATAACAGGGGGTGTGGGTGAGTGGAGTGGAGGGATGGCCTGGCCAGCGGTGGGAGTAGTATGGGGGCGGTGAGGCCTCCGCGGCAACACAGCCGGCCACGGGAGGCAGGAGCAGGCGACACGACCGGCGCTGCTTTAGGCGGCTGGAGCAAGAAGACCAGAGGTTGAAGAAGCACTACAGCCGTTGGATGGACATAGTACGGTCAGTCGAGCTAGAATCGTGCATATTGACTAAGTTGATAAAGTCCTTCGTCCCCGTCAACTTAGTAGGCCCACTACACTGGGTCCCAGCTAGCAGGGGGAGTATTCATTTTTTGTGCGTAATAAGGAGGCACTTCCTTGCGTGCGAACATATAGCTGGTGGGTCGAGCTGTCAGCGGCGGTAACATTTTTTTCGTGAAATACAGAGGCCCTTTCGGTGGGTCCCAGATGTCAGGTGGAGGAATCATTATTTTGCGCGTAATAAGGAGGCATTTCGTTGCGTGCGGCCGTGGATCCAGCTGTCAGCCTCTCCACGTACATTCCTCTTCAGATGCATGTCGGTCGTTGACCATGTTGACCACGCCATGCCGAGTGCACCAGGGTGGTGGACGACGGCGAGGCCTAGGAAGGGAACGACACGGAGGCAAGGAAGACTCGGCAATTGTTTTTGTTTCCCACGTGGAGGGGAGTACGACTGTATGAGGGTTTACTGGTTCGCCTGCCTTCGTCGGAGAATAACAGCAGATGTGGGTGAGTAGAGGGATGGCTAGGCCAGCGATGGGAGTACGGTGGGGCGGTGAGGCCTGCGCGGCAGCACAGTCGGCCGCGGGAAGGAGGGAGCAGGCAGTCCCGCCGGCGCTTGTTTGAGCGACTGGAGCAGGAAGAGCAGAGATTGAAGAAGCACGACGGCCGTTGGATGGACATCCAACAGTATACAGGTCATCTGTGGAAAGCCTCAAATATGTGGAAAACAGCATACATCCCATATGCCATTATTTCAAATAATTTACAGCCCATTTGCTAATTCTTACGGGTTTTTTTGGAGCCCATATTCTTTTTATTAGCATTACAGCCCATATTGTGGCCATGATTAAAAAATTATACGAAATTTTGCATATGTCGGTGCGGTCTAAACTATTTTTAATCCCGAAATTTCAACTCACATTCAGAATGATTTTAAAAATAAATGTATATCAATATAAAATCCAATAAATTGTTCATGCATAAAAATCAATGCAATTTAAAATCTTGAAATGAAAAAAAGATATTTGAAACTAATTGCCAGTTTGATGTGTTTTAAAAATGTACAGCCCATTTCTCATTACTGATAGGCCATTTTCTCGGCCAGCCGAATGAAGCTCTCCTCGTCTTGAAAGATTTGCAGCCCAACATGGCTGACAAAGCGACTTACTTGACAAATCACAAAAAAACTGGGCTAGCCATTTTTAGAAAGAAAAAAAACTACTGGGCTGGTCTGTGGTAAACATAAAAGAAAAGGCTGCCTAGACAGGCCAGAGTGTCCCGCACAGCCCAGTTGACAATCTGCTTCAATCTCAAAAACAAATTAGATAAATGCCACTCCAATTATGGTGATTCATAAAAATGCCACTACAATTTCCAAACTTTGAAAAATGCCACTTCAATTTTTGCAAACTTTGAAAAACGCCACTGCAGTTTGCAAACTTTGAAAAACGCCACTCCAGACTTCGAAAAATGCCACTAGAAATGGCATGAAATGGCATTTTTCAAAGTTTGGAAATTGCAGTGGCATTTCTCGGATACACCAGATTTCAAGTGGCATTTATCAAATTAACCCAAAACAAAAATAACTGGGCGAGGTGCTGGGTCCCTGGTGTCAGCCGCTCGTTGTGCAATTGTCTCGTTTATTGACTACGTTGACAATGGCATGGGACCCAGATGTCAGAAATCCACTAGGAGGAGCCATTTTTTTATTGGCTTGAAATAAGGAGGCACTTTCTTGCGTACTGCCATGACCTTGGCGGGTCCCTGCTGCCATCCTCTCAACGTACAATCATCTCCTGATTGTGTACGTGTCAACTTGTTTCAGCCTCTAAACCCGTGGAGGACAAATACAACCCATTTAAAAAATAACACCCCATTCCATAAGTTCAAATGGAAAGTTCAACATTCAAAGCAAAGTAACAGGTCTGATCCACATATAGAGTACTGAACTTCCACGTTGACAACCATCATAGCCAAGTTAACTATCTACTCCCACTAATACTCTAGTAGCGTACAAGTACTAACTTACTCTTAGCTAACTAGACGATGACGGCCGCCATCTATGGCACACGCTAAACACCGACGCCGGCGTCGTGCGCCTCGCCTCGGACTTGCAAGAGGTGCGATAGGGTGCGTTGCTCACGCGCGTTGGCCCTTTCCATGCCGGCGTGGTCCACCAAAGCTTCGGCTTCCAAGCGGGAAACCCACTTAACGAGCTGGTAGTAAAAATCGGCATCGCGAACGTGTGCATGCCCGACAGCCTCCAGGGCTATTTGTCGGGCGCCGGCCTCCACGTAGTCAGCCCAGTTGCGGGCGCTCTGCTCGCGACTCAGAGCGTCGGTGCGCTGCTGCTCCATGCCCCGCTGGCGGCGCAAATCGGCGATACACTGCTCCTTCGCCAGGCGATCGCGCTCCAACAACTCCTGCTCCTTCGCCAGGCGGTCGCGCTCCAACAACTCCTGCTCCTCCACCATGCGGTCGCGCTCCAACAACTCCTCGATCTCCGCATTGCCATCTAAAGACAGATAGAATGCCTCCTCCCTCCATCTGCCTTCCGGTGAAAACCCGAACACTAGTTCCGGCGGTGACTGCCTCCAGCGTCGCTTACCGCGGACGGGCGGGGGCATGGCAGACGTGGCGAGCGACATCGGGCCGGTGGGGGCTTATGAGGATATGGCAAGTTGGGTCAGGGTGGCACCGGAGAAGGCCGGGAAGCAGTACTTATAGGTGGAAGGTAGCGCAACAGTCATCGGAATTCAATGCATAATGGCTTAGCGCGCCAGCTTGCCGTGGAAAACTAGAGAAACTGAAATTATGACTGTGCCGCCCCGTCCCATCTAGATCGCACGCCGGCATGGCGGTCAAATGAGTGCACTTGAATCATCTCCCTCCTTGTCAATAATGATTCCACGGATTTAAAAAGCCCGCAACAATTAAAGCGTATCTTTTTTCGCATCGGTTAGCTGCCTTAATTACGGCCGGCTGCATGCAGGCACTCAGAATCGCTCGAAGGCAGTACGCGAAGTAGCATGCAATGAGTCGGAGCCGAGGGCACGCATGCAGCCACTTAAATCACTGGAATTAATTAGGATTAAACTTCTGCAAGCCGTTAATTATTGCCATGCCTTGGTCTTGCTGCTTTGCTCATGGAATTAATTAGGCTTAAACTTCTTCAGAGGTAGGCATTTTTATCCGTGTAGGATCGATAGTGTAGCTTGTCAGTTTCTTCAGAAGTAGGCATTTTTATTCAAAAAACTGCCACTTCGCATCTTGCGTCGCAAAAAAACCGCCAGGAGCGTATTTGTAGGCTAGCTAGTGATCGATCAGTAACTTGTAAACACTGAGCGAATAGAAATGAGTAATTGTTAATGCATCTCAATGATTCACAGATCATATACAAATATGTAGCTCCAAAAGCAAAGATCAGCCACTTTGGATCTTGCATCGCAACTAAAACTAACTAGTACGATTCCCATACATAAGATCAACATGTTAATGCATCTCAATGATTCACAGATCATATACAAATATGTAGCTCCAAAAGCAAGTATCTAGAAAAAACATTTGTTCTTCCTACTAACATGGATGCTTCTCTTGGCCAACATTCAGTACAGACTGAAAGACAAATTTGTTTGTGAAGTCTACAATTCCTCTTGCAAACGTAAGTGGTTTCACCAACAGCTGGAACCATGAGAATGAACCACACACGATGGAGGAACATCCACTGCAATATGATTTGGTCTTCTCTCGATCACACTGCGAGACTATTTTCGGAATACAAACTTTAACTTAGGCAAAATGATGCCCATTGTATAATCAGACCAACGCAATGAAGCACCTAGTGTTGGCCAATAAATAGTATAGTACTACTTTTCTGCAGTCCATGAAGTGACTATCCAATCTTTCTGTGTCTATTTTCAAATGGCACTGCATGCAGTGACTATACTATTCTCTTGTGCCGTTCAACCAAAATTGCGGACAATTTGTTTGTTTGCCAAATAGCAATGGGAGACATCTCTGTCTGCACAAATATCAAGCAGCTAGTAAACATATACCACATCTTGTATTTTCGGTTTAAACATGTCTCTTCTGCTTAGTATCTGTCATGTTCTGCACTGGACAATCTGATACAGTTATGTTTTGCCCTGGACAATTTCATACTGAATTGATTTGCTGGTTCAGAGCAGAAATATAGCACCTATTCTTCATCGGACCAAGGATATCCATGCTCGCAGTGATGGAAGATGTGAAATCGATACAACCGAAATTGAGCACCCAATCATTGAATCCTGTCCTGCACCTCCAATGTAGGTCCACCCTGCCAATAAATTCACATGCAAACTACTAGTATTACTATCTAATGACAGTAAAAAAAGAGTAGAAAGATAGTAGCAAACCATGTACCTTCGTAATGAACAGCTCATAGTGCCACCAATTGGATATAAAGGTTTGGAAAAAAACATGCTCCTAATGTTGAACCAGTTGGACTTTTTGTGCAGTTCCACTAAAATCGAGCATCCCTGTTTGCATAGATATTGAAAGTGTGATTACTCTAAAAGTGGCACTAGTTGAAGCATAGACTCACAAATATAAGCATTCCAATTTCTTAATGGGAAAAGGTAGCAAGACTGTTTCTAACCACCTGTTTGAAGGAATAAATAAAGCAACGGCGCCGCGTCTCTTCTTTCCCTCGGTTCGGTTTTTCTTATAAAACCGTTCCGATTCTTTTCTAAACCGTTCCTATTTTCTAGATCGGTTTTCCGTTTCTTTTTCCGTTTACTCTCCGAAACCCTAGATCGGATTCGTTTTCTTTTCCGATTTAGTTGCCTTTGGACCGTTCGCCGGACCGTTCGTCCTAACGAACGTGATCACCGGATTCTTCTAGGTTAACGACGCCCGTTCGTTTAACCGTTCTTCTTTTTCTTCTCGTCAGAATTATCCCGCGATCGCGATCTCAGATCCGATCTTCGTTCTAGTTTATCTTCTCGCCCGTTTATCGGAATCAGGTGATTCAAGCGCCTGGAGTTTCGTCTCGAAACCGCCGTTCCGTCTAATCAACTTAAACAAGTTTTTGACCCGGTAAAATTTGACTTAGATTCAACTTGCTAGAACCGAGTTGTTTTCTTCCGCCGGTTGTTTTCCGTTTCTTTGTTCGGTTCGTTCTTTCTTTGCAACCGGAGTTCTTAAGTTGAACTTTCTGGTTCGTTCTCTCGTTCGAGTTTTACTTGTGCATTAGATGAGTACTTATTGTGTGGTTACTTTGTGCATTAGATGAGTACTTATTGTGTGGTTACTATTGTTTGCTTACGATAGATTGACCGGAGTGTGACGAGTAGATCTATCACGAGTTTTGAGTGCGAATCATCTTCATCAACATTGCAGGCAAGTTCACACTTTGATCATACCTTTTCTACAACCCAGTTTTATTGCATTAGATCAATCCTCACACATTGCATGATTAGGATCTAATTAAATTGTGGGATGGGAAGTAGATGAGGTAGTACCTATTACCTGTATTATTATCAAACCCTTGGGAGTTACTTCTACGTTGCTTATTATGCCATGCTATGCTAGTAGACGTGGATTGGGTGAGTGATATCCATGACAGATGTGAGATGATAATTTTAATGGTTTATCTAAGGTGGCAACTTAAACACACATCTGGGTGGATTGAGGCACCTGATGTCTATCAGGACTTGCCTGTTTTTTTTGGACCGCCACCCAGGCTCAAAGGGATCATAAGATAATTCATGCTAGAAACTTCCGTGTGCAGCCACATGCTACTATGGGCTCTGGCATAGTTGACTAAGTTGTGCGAACTCTTACGGGGTGGACTAGCAGATGTAGGGGATGTAGGTGTACCGGTCTACCCCACATGTAAGGTGCTAGCGCTTCTGAAAGACTATGTCTCGGTCATCCGTCTTCTCAAACACCATGTAGTGCGAGAAACCAAACGGAGGCGATCGAGTCTTGTGGGGAAAAGTGCGCAAACCTCTGCAGAGTTTACAAACTAATCATGATTAGCCGTGTCCCCGGTTATGGACAACTTGAGTATCTAGTACTTGAATATCATTGTGAATCTCATCATGTTACTTCTAATTAATGTTGTTGGGTTTTAATTATTTTTAATTGGGATTGAGAATGCTGTCAACCATTCTCAATGTTTCACAACCACCCTGATAGTAATTAATCTTATTCCTTTGCAGTAGGGAAAAATTGGCTTTACGCAAAAACCTTATAACCATAGAGCTTTTCCACCAGCCAAATATGCATGTAGTGATAGTCATTGTTCATCATTCTCTATGGTGTGAATTTGCCAGTACATTCAATGTACTGACCCGTTTTCGGGCTGCAACGTCTTATGTTGCAGGTTTCTTACGACGAGTAAGTGATACGTTAGGGTTACGATTTCTACACTCAACTTTGCCGTTGGTGTTGATGGGAAACCACAACCTTGTTGCTTCCGCTATATGGATTGAGGTAATAGTATTTACGTTACTTTATACATGTGATTTACCTCTGTTATAAATCCTTCGAGTACTGTGTGTGTCAGCATACTGATCCAGGGATGACACATAAGCACAGAGACTTGATCCATTCGGGTCGGGTCGCTACAAGATGGTATCAGAGCACATGTTGACTGTAGGACGTGACCCTAGAAACTGGCAAGCCCATAGCAAAGATTTTTCTCTACAACGTTCCCTTTCAAAAAGATCTTTTACCTCTCTTCTCTTCTGAGCTTATTCAAAAATTCCCTTTTAGTTAGACCATACCCCTTTCCCCTTTTGACCAGACGAGGATTCGACTGATGAGACCACTCCAATAAGTACAAGATATCGGACCACTAAAACCACTTCGGAATGAAGAGCATTTTTCTGTGCATCTGAATAATGGAAACTACAATGGTTGAAGACCGAAGACAAGTAGAATTTGAAGGCTCTGAAGAATCCCTAGATTTGTATGACCTAGGAAGGCTACCCTTATGGAACTTGACAGATTATGGAAGCTGTCATTACCCGAGATCAAGGTGTATCGAAGAAAGACTGAAACAAGGAGCATGAGAACTCAAAGTTCTGTTAAGAAAAACCCTAAGGCAGAAGATATCAACTATGGAATGATAGCTCATGAATGACAAGAGCAGAAACATGGTTATCCGTGATGTCATCGCCCGCTGATGCTACTGTCACCATGCTGAGTTAAGGATGCATTTCTTCAGAATGGATTTGATGGAAGAAGGCTGATGGAGCACCTAATAGTAAGATGAAGTTTAGCCCTAGCCGGTGTATCACCAGGATCTGGAGTGTTACATCAAGAAGTTAAGATGGACCAACAAGAAGCCGTATTTTTACAAGGAAGTATTTTGAGAAAAACTCAGGACCCAGAAGCTGAAAGTAGCCCAGCTGGAGGAGCAAAACCTTGAGATACCGGAGATTTGTCAGGAACTGAAGGACAGTATGACCATGGCTCATGCCAAGGATGTTGAAACCTAGAAGTTTGGAATGCAATTCCAGAATATTCAAGGATGTCACGAGAGATTTCACGTCAACAGAGATTGATCTGGCAAAAGAACTTGAGAAAGACAAGCATGATCGGAAGAAGCCATTGGAGGCATGAACAAGGCTTGAAGAGTTTGGCGACGTTGACTTTAGAAGACCAAACCCCTGTTATATACCTACGTTAGATGCGATGTTTGTGAGCTGTCATTTGTTTGATGTTTTTCGACAGCCACAACAAAAATCTGTCTTTTCAAAACCATTGTTTGTATTGTGTGTATCCCTCTCTATCTCTCTTATCTCACCCTAAACCCACATGGACCCAATAGAGGATGAATGAAGATGAGCTTGTATTTTCTGGACCGATGAGTCAATTGGAGACGGACCGATGGATTCAGAACATGGAGGATCATATGGAGAACAACCCTATAGTCGGAAAGGATATGGCCCAGCATGCTCTTCAATGCTTTGAAAGAGGTGCTGCTACTTGGTGGAGAATGTACCAAATCATCAATGGATGGCAAGGAGTAACCACTTGGAAAGAATTTAAGTTGACTTTGCTAAAGTCACAGTTTGTGTCCCAGAAGTTGAAGCCTTATGGAAAGGATATGAGGAAACCATGTGCATGCAAGATTTGTGGAGAAATCGGACACACCCATAAAGAACACAAGGATGAATGCCCTAATTGTGAAGGAAGTCACCCAGCTGAATCATGCCCAACTAGGCAAGTCACTTGTTTCTTGTGTGAAGGGACTACCCACTATCCTGCTCAGTGTCACATTTACCCCATGGTACAAAGAACCATCCAGCAGAAGGAAGAAGCAATGAAAGGAGCCCTTATGGAAAGTTTAGAAGAACCCGTGATGAAGGAAGATGTGGAGGACACACCCAAAGAAGAGCCAATTAAACCCTGCACTAAGTCATGCTATTCATGTGGAGAAGAAGGACACATCTCCCAGAATTGTATGAATGGGAATTTAGTAGAATTCCCGACAGAGGAAGTAGAGTATGACCCACTGGAAATAGAAGCTCTGGTTGGAATGGAAAAATCCAGAAAGAGACGTAGATTGGATTCCAGGAAGGACCTGAGTCATATCACATGTTTCAGGTGCAAAAATTCAGGACACCACTTCAATGATTGCCCAAAAGGAAAGATGAGGACCCCAGGAGGCTATACAATCACAAGGAAACCTCGAAACTTGTCAGAAGTAATATGTTTCCGTTGTAATGAAGCATGGCACTTTGCCAGAGAATGCCCCACGGAGAAGGAAACTTGTGCTAGGTAGTTGAGTTTGCAACAAAAGTAATGGAGTAGTAGAAGTGAGAACATTTTCTTGAGGTGTTGAGTTGAGGCATGTAATGGAAAAATAGGAGATTGTAATAATTTGAGAATCAATAAAGTTAGCAGTGTTGGTACTGATTTGGATTTTATGAGTTATTACTCTATGAAGAAGGATTTTGACCATTTTGATGATAAGAGAAATATGGTCTATGGAAGATTGTGCATTTTAAGGGTGAAAGTACCCTGTAAGAACCTTTGACCCCCAGAAAGGATAAAGATACTCCACTGCATTGATTTTGTACAAAATGAATACGAGTTTTGTCTCGATATGTGTGATGCCCCAAGAGTATGTGGGATGAAGTTGGAGACCGACAGTTGTTTGGACCAAATGTGATCAAGGAGTCAGAAGAGAATGTTAAGTTGATTCGAGATAGGCTGAAGGTAGCTCAGTCCAGGCAGAAGAGTTATGTAGACTCAAAAACTCAAGGAGGTAGTCTATGAAATTGGAGATAGAGCATGTCTTCGTGTGACCCCTCTGCGAGGAGTTAAAACGATTTGGAGATAAGGGACAGTTAGCCCCGAGATTTGTAGGACCATACCGAGTTATGGAGTGTATGGGAGAAGTGGCCAACAAGTTGGAGTCATCCGAAGGACTGTTAGGAGTTCAAGATGTGTTTCACGGTTCCCATTTGAAGAAGTGTCATGCAGAGATGGCCAATATTCCCTTGTAAGGACGCTTGACCGCAGAAAGGATAATGATGTTCCACGAAGTGGAATATGGACTTCATAAGTATAAGATTTTATCTCGGTATGAGGGATATTCCCGAGGATGAAGAAACAAATTACTATTGGATATAAAGGAGGTATGATGTCGGAAATATGGATCAATGGAAACTCCATGATGAGTCAGAGTAATCATGTCCTAATATTGGTGCCAATAGAAGGAAGGAAGATGATACAATTGGATGGATTTAAGAATACTAGGAAGTTGGAAGTTGGAATAATGAACAGTTGCCCGATGATAAGTTCAAGGACTACAAGTGATGAGATGGGCCATAACCCACAGGCCCAGGACCTGCGAAGAAGCAAGAACATTCGTGCTGAAGGAAAAACCCTGGAAGAAGTTACGATTTTATCGACAGACGATTTTATAGGAGTTTACGCAAAACCTGAGAGTTGTGAAGGAACGATAGATGTTTGTCTGGCTTGCAGAATCCATGGATTATCCGAACTTAGTTCGTCGACAAGAGAAATTCTGCAATGCTTGTGAGGATGACCGAGTGTTAGAATGCGAGATTCGCTAAACTGTATACATGGTAATGATTTGGGTGCGGGATGGATTGATCACCATACCGACTTACTCTTATTATTCGCCTTGCTATATGGAATGGTAAATCTGAGTGACTTGCCTATAGTAGAGAGACGACGATATTAAACCTTGTTAAACCTTAGAATGGTATAAGAATTTTTCCCTTGTACACGGCAGCTTTTGCCAACCGTAGGTTATATGGTGAGGATCAACCCAGACCCATTTCCTGCAGGAGAAACCATAAATTGTTGACCACCATGAGATATCGATAGTTGTTTAGTCTTGGCGCCAGACCGTCAGCTAAGAAGACCCAATCTCGGAAGAACCTTACCAAGATGAAAGGATAGAAGAATTGTGGTAAAGGTTATGCCACTACCATAAGAGCTCAGAGAAGGAATTTTCTCGAGGATCTAAGAAGACCGACACTGTCAAGAATAAGGATGGAGTATATGAGTATTGATGGAACAGTAACAATGTTTCTAAGGGTGGTAGCACCCCAGACCCCGTGTGATGATCGATGGATTTTGAGGAGACCCCCAAACCCTAACCTTTTCTTGCTAGCCTCTCCGAATCTCGAGGACGAGATTCCTTTTAAGGGTGGTAGGTTTGTAACATCCCAAAATTCTAAATTTTGGAATGTTATAAAAAAATAGATAGATTTGATTGATTGTTTGATTGATTGCGTGAAATTGAGTGAAATTCGAATTCTTTTGAAAGTTAAATGAGAGGGAATAAAAGGACTTTCCCAAACTTTCATATTTGCTTTCTGATCTCTATGAATTCAAATGCTTTTCAAACACTAAACCCCAGAGAGAAGATGACATGACTTCTTCCATTTATTTAAATGACAAGGGGTGTTGAAAATATTTGAATTTCATTTGAAAATATTCCAATTTTGAAACTTTATGCGACTCAATGATTTTCACGAGAGAAGATAAAATGACTTCTTCAAATTATATGAAATATGAGTTGGGAGTTTCAAAGAATTAAATTCAAAGTGCTTTGAATTTATTTTATTTTCAATTTGGAATATTAGATCATCATGCATATCTTATTTTCTTGCTTTTTGGTCGATCCTAGAAATTTCACGCAGCTCAAGGACCTTCGGAGAGAGTTGGAGATTTCGTTATTTTCTTATTTGAGAGTTTTCTCGAAATGGAAAAGAGGATCATTTGATTTATTTATTTCATCTTCAATTATTTTTCCGTTATCAAAAAAAAATATGAGGGAGGGAATAATATGACTTTTCCAAAATATAGGAAAAATGAAGATTTAATAAATAGATCACATTTTGTTTGCCGGAGTTTATTTGCATTTTATTTGGATAGGGAAAAATGCGCGTTTTCGAAAATTGCATTTTAGGCCTGGAGAAAAGTTCATTTTGTTCGGCTCATTTTTAGGAGTCGGGGAAAATTTACTTTATTAGTTTTGGAGTCTGATAGATTTTGTTTTTCTGTGTTTTTCCGAACACGGAACCGTTTAAAAAAAAGAAAAAAACTCAGCGCCTTGGGCCGCCCAAGCCGCCGGCCGGCCAGCCAAGGCCAAGGCCATCGCCGCGCCAGGCGCAAGGCGCCAGGGAGCCGCCGCCTCTTTCTTTTAGGAAATCCTAGTAGGACTTTGGTCCTACTTCCGTATATTCCTTTTCTATTTCTAGATCTTTTCCTATTCCTAGTCTAATTCTTGCCCCCTACCCCAAGTTTTGTCTCCCCTCACCCATATAAATATCCAAGCACCCCCCTCTAAATCATCAAACCCAAAAGCCCCAAGCATCCACCGCGCCCCTTGTGCACCGCGCCGCACCACCACCTCACCACCACCGAGCCGCGCCACACCCCACGCCCTCACCCGCGCCGCGCCCCAAGCCTCCACCGCGCCTCTCACCCCGCGCCGCGCCGCGCCCTGCGTCACCCGCCGCCGCACCACACCCGCGCCGCCGCCGCACCACACCCGCGCCGCCCTGCGTGCACCGCCACCCTGCCCCGCCTCCGCGCGCCGCCCGCCGCCCTGCGTCACCGCCACCGCCGCACCTTGCCGCGCCGCCGCCGCCCTGCGTCACCGCCGCCGCCCGCCTTGTGCACCGCCGCCGCCGCCCAACGCCGCCGTTCGCCGCGCCGCGTCGTCGCCGGAGGTACCGCGCCGCGTCTCTTCTTTCCCTCGGTTCGGTTTTTCTTATAAACCGTTCCGATTCTTTTCTTCTCTTCCGATTCATTTTCTTTCCAGTTCTTTTCTAAACCGTTCCTGTTTTCTAGATCGGTTTTCCGTTTCTTTTTCCGTTTACTTCTCCGAAACCCTAGATCGGATTCGTTTTCTTTTCCGATTTAGTTGCCTTTGGACCGTTCGCCGGACCGTTCGTCCTAACGAACGTGATCACCGGATTCTTCTAGGTTAACGACGCCCGTTCGTTTAACCGTTCTTCTTTTTCTTCTCGTCGGAATTATCCCGCGATCGCGATCTCAGATCCGATCTTCGTTCTAGTTTATCTTCTCGCCCGTTTATCGGAATCAGGTGATTCAAGCGCCTGGAGTTTCGTCTCGAAACCGCCGTTCCGTCTAATCAACTTAAACAAGTTTTTGACCCGGTAAAATTTGACTTAGATTCAACTTGCTAGAACCGAGTTGTTTTCTTCCGCCGGTTGTTTTCCGTTTCTTTGTTCGGTTCGTTCTTTCTTTGCAACCGGAGTTCTTAAGTTGAACTTTCTGGTTCGTTCTCTCGTTCGAGTTTTACTTGTGCATTAGATGAGTACTTATTGTGTGGTTACTATTGTTTGCTTACGATAGATTGACCGGAGTGTGACGAGTAGATCTATCACGAGTTTTGAGTGCGAATCATCTTCATCAACATTGCAGGCAAGTTCACACTTTGATCATACCTTTTCTACAACCCAGTTTTATTGCATTAGATCAATCCTCACACATTGCATGATTAGGATCTAATTAAATTGTGGGATGGGAAGTAGATGAGGTAGTACCTATTACCTGTATTATTATCAAAACCCTTGGGAGTTACTTCTACGTTGCTTATTATGCCATGCTATGCTAGTAGACGTGGATTGGGTGAGTGATATCCATGACAGATGTGAGATGATAATTTTAATGGTTTATCTAAGGTGGCAACTTAAACACACATCTGGGTGGATTGAGGCACCTGATGTCTATCAGGACTTGCCTGTTTTTTTTGGACCGCCACCCAGGCTCAAAGGGATCATAAGATCTTTCATGCTAGAAACTTCCGTGTGCAGCCACAAGCCATTATGGGCTCTGGCATAGTTGACTAAGTGTGCGAACTCTTACGGGGTGGACTAGCAGATGTAGGGGATGTAGGTGTACCGGTCTACCCCACATGTAAGGTGCTAGCGCTTCTGAAAGACTATGTCTCGGTCATCCGTCTTCTCAAACACCATGTAGTGCGAGAAACCAAACGGAGGCGATCGAGTCTTGTGGGGAAAAGTGCGCAAACCTCTGCAGAGTTTACAAACTAATCATGATTAGCCGTGTCCCCGGTTATGGACAACTTGAGTATCTAGTACTTGAATATCATTGTGAATCTCATCATGTTACTTCTAATTAATGTTGTTGGGTTTTAATTATTTTTAATTGGGATTGAGAATGCTGTCAACCATTCTCAATGTTTCACAACCACCCTGATAGTAATTAATCTTATTCCTTTGCAGTAGGGGAAAAATTGGCTTTACGCAAAAACCTTATAACCATAGAGCTTTTCCACCAGCCAAATATGCATGTAGTGATAGTCATTGTTCATCATTCTCTATGGTGTGAATTTGCCAGTACATTCAATGTACTGACCCGTTTTCGGGCTGCAACGTCTTATGTTGCAGGTTTCTTACGACGAGTAAGTGATACGTTAGGGTTACGATTTCTACACTCAACTTTGCCGTTGGTGTTGATGGGAAACCACAACCTTGTTGCTTCCGCTATATGGATTGAGGTAATATTATTTACGTTACTTTATACATGTGATTTACCTCTGTTATAAATCCTTCGAGTAATGTGTGTGTCGGCATACTGATCCAGGGATGACACATAAGCACAGAGACTTGATCCATTCGGGTCGGGTCGCTACACCCTAGTAAGCCTCTAGTTGACTAGCTCGTTGATCAATAGATGGTTACGGTTTCCTAACCATGGACATTGGATGTCGTTGATAACGGGATCACATCATTAGGAGAATGATGTAATGGACAAGACCCAATCCTAAGCCTAGCACAAAGATCATGTAGTTCGTATGCTAAAGCTTTTCTAATGTCAAGTATCATTTCCTTAGACCATGAGATTGTGCAACTCCCGGATACCGTAGGAGTGCTTTGGGTGTGCCAAACGTCACAACGTAACTGGGTGGCTATAAAGGTTCACTATAGGTATCTCCGAAAGTGTTTGTTGGGTTGGCACGAATCGAGACTGGGATTTGTCACTCCGTGTAACGGAGAGGTATCTCTGGGCCCACTCGGTAGGACATTATCATAATGTGCACAATGTGTCAAAGGAGTTGATCACGGGATGATGTGTTACGGAATGAGTAAAGAGACTTGCCGGTAACGAGATTGAACAAGGTATCGGGATACCGACGATCGAATCTCAGGCAAGTATCATACCGATAGACAAAGGGAATTGTATACGGGATTGATTGAATCCTTGACATCATGGTTCATCCGATGAGATCATCGTGGAGCATGTGGGAGCCAACATGGGTATCCAGATCCTGCTGTTGGTTATTGACCGGAGAGTTGTCTCGGCCATGTCTGCATGACTCCCGAACCCGTAGGGTCTACACACTTAAGGTTCGATGACGCTAGGGTTATAGGGAAAGTATGTACGCAGTTACCGAATGTTGTTCGGAGTCCCGAATGAGATCCCGGACGTCACGAGGAATTCCGGAATGGTCCGGAGGTAAAGATTGATATATAGGAAGTATGGTTTTGGCCACCGGAAGTGTTCCGGGCATCACTGGTAGTGTACCGGGACCACCGGAGGGGTCCGGGGGTCCACCAGGTGGGGCCACCAGCCCCGGAGGCCTACATGGGCCAATAGTGGGAAGGGACCAGCCCCTAGGTGGGCTGGGGCGCCTCCCACCAAGGCCCAAGGCGCAAGGGAGAGTGGGAGGGGGGAAACCCTAGGTCCAGATGGGCCTTAAGGCCCACCCTAGGTGCGCCCCCCTCTCTCCCCCCTTTGCCGCAACCCTAGATGGGTTTTGGGGCTGCCGCCACCCCTAGGGGAGGGAATCCTAGATGGGGGCACAACCCCTCCCCTTCCCCTATATATACTTGAGGTATTGGGGGCTGCAACACACGCGAGAACATCTCCCTCTTGGCGCAGCCCTACCTCTTTCCCTCCTCGTCTCTCGTAGTGCTTGGCGAAGCCCTGCTGGAGTTCCGCGCTCCTCCACCACCAACACGCCGTTGTTCTGCTACTGGACGGAGTCTTCCCCAACCTCTCCTTCTCCCCTTGCTGGATCAAGGCGTAGGAGACGTCACCGGGCTGCACGTGTGTTGAACGCGGAGGCGCCGTGGTTCGGCGCTTAGATCGGAATCAACCGCGATCTGAATCGCTGCAAGTACGACTACTTCATCCGCGTTCTTGCAACGCTTCCGCTTAGCGATCTACAAGGTTATGTAGATGCACTCTCCTTCCCCTCGTTTCTAGATTACTCCATAGATTGATCTTGGTGATGCGTAGAAAATTTTAAATTTCTGCTACGATCCCCAACAGTGGCATCATGAGCTAGGTCTATGTGTAGTTTCTATGCACGAGTAGAACACAAGTTGTTGTGGGCGTCGATTTTGTCAATTTACTTGTCGTTACTAATCTTATCTTGATTCGGCGGCATCGTGGGATGAAGCGGCCCCGACGACCTTACACGTACTCTTACGTGAGACTGGTTCCACCGACTGACATGCACTAGTTGCATAAGGTGGCTAGCGGGTGTGTGTCTCTCCCACTTTAGTCGGATCGGATTTGATGAAAAGGGTCCTTATGAAGGGTAAATAGAAATTGGCATATCATGTTGTGGTTTTGGCGTAGGTAAGGAACGTTCTTGCTAGAAACCTATAGCAGCCACGTAAAAACTTGCAACAACAATTAGAGGACGTCTAACTTGTTTTTGCAACATATGCCTTGTGATGTGATATGGCCAAAAGGATGTGATGAATGATATATGTGATGTATGAGATTGATCATGTTCTTGTAATAGGAATCACGACTTGCATGTCGATGAGTATGACAACCGGCAGGAGCCATAGGAGTTTTCTTAATTTATTTATGACCTGCGTGTCAACATAAATGTCATGTGATTACTTTACTTTATTGCTAAAGCGTTAGACATAGTAGTAGAAGTAATAGATGACGAGACAACTTCAAGAAGACACGATGATGGAGATCATGGTGTCATGCCGGTGACAATGATGATCATGGAGCCCCGAAGATGGAGATCAAAAGGAGCAAAATGATATTGGCCATATCATGTCACTATTTGATTGCATGTGATGTTTATCATGTTTTACATATTATTTGCTTAGAACGACGGTAGCTTAAATAAGATGATCCCTCACTAAAATTTCAAGAAAAGTGTTCCCCCTAACTGTGCACCATTGCGAAGGTTCGTTGTTTCGAAGCACCACGTGATGATCGGGTGTGATAGATTCTAACGTTCGAATACAACTGGTGTTGACGAGCCTAGCATGTACAGACATGGCCTCGGGACACATGCAAAACACTTAGGTTGACTTGACGAGCCTAGCATGTACAGACATGGCCTCGGAACATGGAAGACCGAAAGGTCGAACATGAGTCGTATAGAAGATACGATCAACATGAGATGTTCATCGTTGATGACTAGTCCGTCTCACGTGATGATCGGACACGGCCTAGTCGATTCGGATCATGTTTCACTTAGATGACTAGAGGGATGTCTATCTGAGTGGGAGTTCATTAAATAATTTGATTAGATGAACTCAATTATCATGAACATAGTCTAAATTGTCTTTGCAAATATGTTGTAGATAAATAGCTCATGTTGTAGCTCCCTATTTCAATACGTTCCTAGAGAAAGATTAAGTTGAAAGATATTGTAAGCAATGATGCGGACTGGGTCCGTAGTCTGAGGAGTGTCCTCACTGCTACACAGAAGGCTTACGTCTTTGATGCACCGCTCGATGTGCAAACCCCTACAACGTCGTCTGTGGATGTTGTGAACACCTGACAGACACATCCTGATGACTACTTGATAGTTTAGTGCACCATACTTTACGGCTTAGAATCGGGATTCAAATGACGTTTTAAACGCCATAAGACATATGAGATGTTCTAAGAGCTGAAATTGGGATTTCAGGCTCATGCCCGTGTTGAGAGGTATGAGACCTCTGACAAGTTCTTTTGCCAACAAGATGGAGGAGAATAGCTCAGCTAGTGAGCATGTGCTCAGAATGTCTGGGTGCTACAATCACTTAAATCAAGTGGGAGTTAAACTTCCAGATAAGATAGTGAGTGATAGAGTTCTCTAGCCACTATCACTAAGCTACTAGATCTTCGTGATGAACTATGACATGCAAGGGATGGAGTTGATCCCGAAGATGTTCGCGGTGCTTAAGACCGCAAAAGGTAGAAATCAAGAAGGAGCATCAAGTGTTGATGGTTTAACAAGACCACTGGTTTCAAGAAGGGAAAGGGCTAGAAGGGAAACTTCATGGATGGCAAACCAGTTGCCGCTCCAGTGGAAGAACCCAAGGTTGAACCCAAACCCGAAGCAAAGTGCTTCTATTGTAAGGGGAATGGTCACTGGTAGTGGAATTACCCCAAATGCATGGTAGATAAGAAGGCTAGCAACTTCAACAAAGTACATACGTGTTATTAATGTGTACCTCACTAGTACTCCTGGTAGCACCTAGGTATTGGATACCGGTTTAGTTACTATCATTGGTGACTTGAAGCAAAAGCTACAGACTAAACGGAGACTGGCTAAGGGCGAGGTGACGATGTGTGTTGGAAGTGTTTCCAAAGTTGATGAGATCACCATCGCACGCTCCATCTGCCTTCGGGATTAGTATTGAACCTAGATAAATGTTATCAGGTGTCTACGTTGAGCATGAATATGATTAGATCATGTTCATTGCAATACGGTCATTCATTTAAGTTAGAGAATAATGGTTATTCTGTTTACATGAATGATACCTTTCATGGTCATGCACCCTATGTGAATGGTTCATTGAATCTCGATCGTGGTAATACACATGTTCACGCCAAAAGATGTAGAGTTAATAATGATAGTACCACTTTCTCGTGGCACAGCCGCTTAGGTCATATTGGCGTAAGATGCATGAAGAAACTCCATGTCGATGGATGTTTGGAGTCACTTGATTTTGAATCACTTGACACATGCGAGCCATGCCTCATGGGCAGGATGACTAAGACCCCATTTTCAGGTACAATGAAACAGGCAAGTGACTTGTTGGAAATCATGCATGCTGATGCGTGTGATCCAATGAGAATTGAAGCGTGCGGTGGATATCGCTATTTTCTCATCTTCACTGACGATTTGGGTAGATATAGGTATATCTACTTAATGAAGCACAAGTCTGAAACATTTGAAAAGTTCAAGCGATTTCAGAGTGAAGTTAAGAATCATCATAACAATAAGATCATGTTCCTACGATCTGATCAAGAGGGATTTTCTGAGTTATGAGTTTGGCAATCACTTAAGACATTGTGGAGTTGTTTCACAGTTGAAGCCACCTGGAACACCACAAGGTAATGGTGTGTCCGGACGTCGTAATCGAACACTATGAGATATGGTGCGATCTATGATGTCTCTTACCAATCTACCGTTTTAATTTTGAGGTTATGCGTTAGAGACAGCTGCATTCACTTTAGATAGGACACCATCTAAGTCCGTTGAGACGACGTCGTATGAACATTGGTTTGGCAAGAAACCAAAGTTGTCGTTTCTTAATGTTTGGGGCTGCGATGCTTAAGGCTTCAGCCGGAGAAGCTCGAACCCAAAGCGGACAAACACATCTTCATAGGATACCCAAAGGTGACAGTTGGGTATACCTTCTATCTCAGATCCGAGGGCAAATTGTTTGTCGCTAAGAACGGGTCCTTTCTCGAGAAGGAGTTTCTCTCGAAAGAATTGAGTGGGAGGAAGATAGAACTTGATGAGGTTGTCGTACCTTTACTTCAACCAGAGAGTGATGCAACACAGAAAGATGTTTTCCGTGGAGCCTACGTCTGTTGAATAGGAAGTTAATGATAGTGATCATGAAGCTTTGGATCAAGTTGCTATCGAACCTCGTAGGTCGACAAGGATATGTACTACTCCTGAGTGGTACGGTAATCATGTCTTAGATATCATGTTGTTAGACAACAATGAACCTACGAGCTATGGAGAAGCGATGGTGGGCCCATATTCCTACAAATGGTTAGAAGCCATGAAATCCGAGATAGGATCCATGTATCAGAACAAAGTATGGACTTTGGTGGACTTGCCCGATGATTAGCGAGCCATTGAGATAAATGGATCTTTAAGAAGAAGACGGACGTGGGCGGTAATGTTACCGTCTATGAAGCTCGACTTGTGGGAAAGAGTCTTTTCACAAGTTCAAGGAGTTGACTACGATGAGAATTTCTCACCCGTGGCGATGCTTAAGTCCGTCAGAATCATGTTAGCATTAGCTGTATTTTTTGATTATGAAATCTGACAAATGGATGTCAAAACAAGTTTTCTTACCAGTTTTCGTAAGAAAAGGTTGTATGTGATACAATAAAAGGTTTTGTCAATCCTAAGGATGCTAAAAGGTATGCTGGCTCCAGCAATCCTTCTATGGAATAGAGCAAGCATCTCGGAGTCGGAATATATGCTTTGATGGAGTGATCAAAGCTTTTAGGTTTATACAATGTTTGTTAGAAACTTGTATTTACAAGAAAGTGAGTGGGAGCACTTCAACATTTCTGATAAATATATGTGGATGACATATTGTTGATCCGAAATAATGTAGAATTTTTGGAAAGCATAAACGGTTGTTTGAAGAGTGATTTTCAAAGGAAGACCTGGATAAAGCTGCTTACATATTGGGCATCAAGATCTATAGAAATAGATCAAGATGCCTGATGATACTTTCAAAGAACGCACACCTTGACATGTTTTTGAAGGAGTTCAAAATAGATCAGTCAAAGAAGGGGTTCTTACCTGAGTTGTAAGGTGTGAAGTTGAGTAAGACTCAAAGCTTGACCACGGCATAAGAAAGAGGAAGGACGAAGGTCGTCCCCTATGCTCTTGTCATAGGCTATATACGGTATGCCATGCTGAGTACCGCACCTGATGTGTGCCTTGCCACATGTCTGGCAAGAGGGTACAAAGGTGATCTAGGACTGGATCACCAGATAGCGGTCAAAATTATCCTTAGAGGAATAAGGAAATGTTTCTCGGTTATGGAGGTGATAAAGAGTTCAACGTAAAGAGTTACGTCGATGCAAGCTTAACACCTATCCGGATAGCTCTGAGTAGAGATACCGGATACGTATAATGGAGCAACAATTTGGAATAGCTCCAAGTGGAACGTGGTAGTAGCATCTACGATATGACATAAAGTTTTGCGAAATACATAGGGATCTGAATATGGCAAGACCCGTTGACTACAACCTCTCTCACAAGCATAACATGATCAAACCCAGAACTCATTGAGTGTTAATCACATAGTGATGTGAACTAGATTATTGAGTCTAGTAAACTCTTTGGATGTTGGTCACATGGCAATGTGACCTGTGAGTGTTAATCACATGGCGATGTGAACTAGATTATTTACTCTAGTGCAAGTGGGATACTGTTGGAAATATGCCCTAGAGGCAATAATAAATTAGTTATTATTATATCATATTTCATTGTTCATGATAATCGTTTATTATCCATGCTAGAATTGTATTTATAGGAAACTCAGATACATGTGTGGATACATAGACAACACCATGTCCCTAGTAAGCCTCTAGTTGACTAGCTCGTTGATCAATAGATGGTTACGGTTTCCTAACCATGGACATTGGATGTCGTTGATAACGGGATCACATCATTAGGACAATGATGTGATGGACAAGACCCAATCCTAAGCCTAGCACAAAGATCATGTAGTTCGTATGCTAAAGCTTTTCTAATGTCAAGTATCATTTCCTTAGACCATGAGATTGTGCAACTCCCGGATACTGTAGGAGTGCTTTGGGTGTGCCAAACGTCACAACGTAACTGGGTGGCTATAAAGGTTCACTATAGGTATCTCCGAAAGTGTTTGTTGGGTTGGCACGAATCGAGACTGGGATTTGTCACTCCGTGTAACGGAGAGGTATCTCTGGGCCCACTCGGTAGGACATTATCATAATGTGCACAATGTGACAAAGGAGTTGATCACGGGATGATGTGTTACGGAACGAGTAAAGAGACTTGCCGGTAATGAGATTGAACAAGGTATCGGGATACCGACGATCGAATCTCAGGCAAGTATCATACCGATAGACAAAGGGAATTGTATACGGGATTGATTGAATCCTTGACATCATGGTTCATCCGATGAGATCATCGTGGAGCATGTGGGAGCCAACATGGGTATCCAGATCCTGCTGTTGGTTATTGACCGGAGAGTTGTCTCGGCCATGTCTGCATGACTCCCGAACCCATAGGGTCTACACACTTAAGGTTCGATGACGCTAGGGTTATAGGGAAAGTATGTACGCGGTTACCGAATGTTGTTCGGAGTCCTGGATGAGATCCCGGACGTCACGAGGAGTTCCGGAATGGTCCGGAGGTAAAGATTGATATATAGGAAGTATGGTTTTGGCCACCGGAAGTGTTCCGGGCATCACCGATAGTGTACCGGGACCACCGGAGGGGTCCGGGGGTCCACCAGCTGGGGCCACCAGCCGCGGAGGCCTACATGGGCCAATAGTGGGAAGGGACCAGCCCCTAGGTGGGCTGGGGCGCCTCCCACCAAGGCCCAAGGCGCAAAGGAGAGTGGGAGGGGGCAAACCCTAGGTCCAGATGGGCCTTAAGGCCCACCCTAGGTGCGCCCCCCTCTCTCCCCCCTTGGCCGCAACCCTAGATGGGTTTTGGGGCTGCCGCCACCCCTAGGGGAGGGAACCCTAGATGGGGGTGCAGCCCCTCCCCTTCCCCTATATATACTTGAGGTATTGGGGGCTGCAACACACGCGAGAACATCTCCCTCTTGGCGCAGCCCTACCTCTCTCCCTCCTCGTCTCTCGTAGTGCTTGGCGAAGCCCTGCTGGAGTTCCGCGCTCCTCCACCACCAACACGCCGTCGTGCTGCTGCTGGACGGAGTCTTCCCCAACCTCTGCTTCTCCCCTTGCTGGATCAAGGCGTAGGAAACATCACTGGGCTGCACGTGTGTTGAACGCGGAGCCGCCGTGGTTCGGCGCTTAGATCGGAATCATCCGCGATCTGAATCACTAAGAGTACGACTCCTTCATCCGCGTTCTTGCAACGCTTCCGCTTAGCGAACTACAAGGGTATGTAGATGCACTCTCCTTCCCCTCGTTGCTAGATTACTCCATAGATTGATCTTGGTGATGCGTAGAAAATTTTAAATTTCTGCTACGATCCCCAACACCAGTGGCTAGTGCAACAGTAGAGTAGTCAGTTTATTACAGGGTACAGTACAACGGTATTACTGAATAGATTTCAATAAACTCTAGCACTAGAAGGTTTCTATAAGAATTAACAATACAAAATGTAAAGGTAACAAGTTTTAGCATTGGTATACTAGCTGTGCATGAGCATTAAACCAAATACATAAGTTTGAAGGTAACTAGCATTATTAACTAATGACAGTATAAAAAAATTGCAAACCATGTACCTCCAAGGTAAATATCATTTCAAACTCGGGGGGACCTTAAAATTGTTGTCCCAATCTTGATAATTGATCAAACATAAAAACTTGATCGAATGAATCAAGAGAACAGCCGGAGGAGGAGGTGCCCACTCTTGACCTTTCCTCTTGTCTTCATAATTGTCTGTGCAGTTTAACCAAAATAAAATGACATCAGCGCCTTGGCATTTTGGTGACACTGTACAAAAAAATTAACTTATCTCATGAAAGTGAGGTATGTAATCTATAAGCATTAACAGTGCAAAAATCTAAAGGTACTAACAAGTTTCATCGCTGGTATACTGGCTGTGCAACATCATTAGAATGCCTTAGCTAAAAAATCTTTAATACATCCACAATCAACAGCTAACCCTGAAATAATCTAGTGACATTAAATGGCATTGCTTAAATTTATCGGTGGCATTAGACTGAGAGCGCCATTAGTTAAATGTGGCATCACTTTAGCAGTAGCATTGCTTGACTTGACTGTTGGCGTTATACTAACAGCAAAAAAAAGTGGCAATAAGAGCATGGGAGGCCCATTCGGACAGTGGGCGCACCAGTACGATGTACCTCCACGGACGTAGAGTGGTGAGGGAGGTATGGTTGCCCAGAGCAACAAATATCCAGGCAGCATATGTGGATTACGTCCCATTTTTGTTCTCTTTAGCCACCTTTTTCCTATGTGAGGACAACAAACCGATCGACCTGGTCATTCTCTATTGCGTTGTCATGCCTTTCTACCCTTCTTCAACCAAGAGACACGAGACTCGTTCCTTAGCTACTGATTTTCCCCTTTTCAACCTAGATGCGGGTTCGATGCCTACTCTCTTGGACAGTACAGTCTCCCTTCCTTTCCTTATTCAACCCAGACATGTGTTAGTCTGCATGAAGTAGGGTTTCCTTTAATAGTGCAAATTATGGTTTTCGTCTGCGTGGCCAGCAGAGCAGAGGATAGCAAATTGGGAAGATGGTGGAGTGGAAAAAGATCAACATGCAACGACGTGGCAGATGGGGCAATAGAACAAGGTTATGGTTCGAAAAGAGGTAGCATACCTGAGGGTCGGCGGGAAGTGGCTTCGCTCGTGGTCGTCGTCCTCCGCACACACTACGGCAGCGAGCTTGGGGACAGAGGCCATCCCGCACGGACACTAGGTGTGAGAGGACGGCCTTGTCGTCAGTGCGTGACCTCGCTCGCCGACGACGAGTGCGTCAATGCTGCACTTCCTTTTCTTCCCCGGCAGATCTGTGACCACCGGTGAGGAGGGAGAGAGGGGCTGTCTTTTTTAGATCTGGAGAGAGGGTGGTAGTGTGAGAAGCAATTGGGCAGCCCTTAGCAAGAAAGCGCTCAAGCTCCAGCCTGTATATCTTTTTTATACTACTAGTACTGGAGGTGGAGTAGTGGTAGAGTAGTTTATATTTTCTCTACATACAGTACCAGTTAGTCGTGCTTCAAAACTGATCGGCACGCCATTAAAAAAATAAAGGTCGATTACTAATGCGGCACCTCGGGCCAACGCGGCCAGATCGCATTTTGCATGAGAAATTACACACCATGTTTCGTTGACATGTGGTCCCATTCCAACATATCAGTGAGACGACCGCGAGTAGTAGGAGTATTTCCGAACGGACGTGTAGGCCGGGGCACCTCTTCGTGAACTGTGGCAAACTCGCAACCGTCCACCGACTCTTCGCCTTTCCCTCTCGATTTGGAACTGGTATCGCATGCTCTTCCTCTCCCTCCTCCATTTTCCTTTAGCCCTTCACCCTTTCTTCTGCCATTGTTCGATCGTCTTCTCCATGGAGGGAACAGGCCGGAAACGACCCCGTTATTCTTTCCCCGATATAAAAGATGACGTGGTGGAGGAACTCATTGATCAATGCGACGTCATCACCTCGGCTAGCATGGCAGGTTCGTTCAAGCCCATTCTCAACTCAACTAATAACATCATTACAAAGAACCCAAGAGTCAAGGAGCGGTTTGATCTCCCCTATCTTCTTCGCCGTGACCCTGATGGCTGGTGACGGCACGACTGAGGCCTCGCCCTGTGCTAGTTGATGCCGCTTGATAATGATACGTATGATGTTAAGATGCCATCGCGAGGGCAAGGCTTGGGCAGGCGCAAATGGAGATTGGGTTGTTTACATTGGGTCCTGATATGTATCGAACGATCTATAATTTTTGATTGCTCCATGCTATATTATCTACTGTTTTCAGCAATATTGGGCTTTATTATCCACTTTTATATTATTTTTGGGACTAACCTATTAACCGGAGGCCCAGCCCAGATTTGTTGTTTTATGCCTATTTCAGTGTTTTCAAGAAAAGGAATATCAGACAGAGTCGAAATGGAACGAAATCAACTGGAGAAGTTATTTTTGGAAGGAAATACACCTGATGGACTTGGACCCCACGTCAGAAGATACAGGGGCTGCCCACGAGGGTGGGGGCGCGCCCCCTGCCTCGTGGGGCCCCCGTGGCTCCCTTGATGTACTCCCTGCACCCATATATACCCATGTGACCTAAAACTTCCAGAACGCAAGATAGATCGGGAGTTCCGTCGCCAGAAGCCTCTGTAGCCACCAAAAGTCAATCGGGACCCTGTTCCGGCACCCTGCCGGAGGGGGGAACCCTCACCGGTGGCCATCTTCATCATCCCGGTGCTCTCCATGATGAGGAGGGAGTAGTTCTCCCTCGGGGCTAAGGGTATGTACCAGTAGCTATGTGTTTGATCTCTCTCTCTCTCTCGTGTTCTTGATTTGGCACGATCTTGATGTATCGCGAGCTTTGCTATTATAGTTGGATCTGATGTTTCTTCTCCCCTCTACTCTCTTGTAATGAATTGAGTTTCCCCTTTGGAGTTATCTTATCGGATTGAGTCTTTAATGACTTGAGAACACTTGATGTATGTCTTGCCGTGGATATCTGTGGTGACAATGGGATACCGCGTGCCACTTGATGTATGTTTTGGTGACCAACTTGCGTGTTCCGCCCATGAACCTATGCATAGGGGTTGGCACACGTTTTCGTCGTGATTCTCCGGTAGAACTTTGGGGCACTCTTTGAGGTCCTATGTGTTGGTTGAATAGATGAATCTGAGATTGTGTGATGCATATCGTATAATCATACCCACGGATACTTGAGGTGACATTGGAGTATCTAGGTGACATTAGGGTTTTGGTTGATTTGTGTCTTAAGGTGTTATTCTAGTACAAACTCTAGGTCTGTTTGTGACACTTATAGGAATAGCCCAACGGATTGATTGGAAAGAATAACTTTGAGGTGGTTTCGTACCCTACCATAATCTCTTCGTTCGTTCTCCGCTATTAGTGACTTTGGAGTGACTGTTTGTTGCATGTTGAGGGATAGTTATGTGATCCAATTATGTTAGTATTGTTGAGAGGACTTGCACTAGTGAAAGTATGAACCCTAGGCCTTGTTTCCACACATTGCAATACCGTTTACGCTCATTTTTATCACTTGCTACCTTGCTGTTTTTATTATTTTAGATTACAAATACCTTTATCTACTATCCATATTGCACTTGTATCACTATCTCTTCGCCGAACTAGTGCGCCTATACAATTTACCATTGTATTGGGTGTGTTGGGGACACAAGAGACTCTTTGTTATTTGGTTGCAGGGTTGCTTGAGAGAGACCATCTTCATCCTATGCCTCCTACAGATTGATAAACCTTAGGTCATCCACTTGAGGGAAATTTGCTACTGTCCTACAAACCTCTGCACTTGGAGGCCCAACAACGTCTACAAGAAGAAGGTTGTGTAGTAGACATCAAGCTCTTTTCTGGCGCCGTTGCCGGGGAGGTGAGTGCTTGAAGGTATATCTTTAGATCTTGCAATCGAGTCTTTTAGTTTCTTGTTTTATCACTAGTTTAGTTTATAAAAGAAAACTATAAAAAATGGAATTGAGTTTGTCTCATACGCTTCACCTTTTTAATATCTTTCGTGAGTATGATGGAAAGGATAATTGTGCTCAAGTGCTAGAAGAAGAAATCTATAAAATGTTTGGCACTAAATATTTGAATGATGAGCATGATTGCAATGTTGTTAGTATGAATTCCTTTAATATCCATGATGCTAATGATATGCAAAGCCATAAGCTTGGGGAAGCTATGTTTGATGAAGATGATATTTTTTGTCCCCCAAGTTTTAATGAGCAAATTTATTATGATGAAAGCATGCCTCTTATCTATGATGATTATTGTGATGACACGTATGCTTTAAAGAATAATTATAACCATGAAACTTGTCATCTTTATTTCAATTTTCAATTCCATGATAGTTACTTTGTTGAGTTTGCTCCCACTATTATTCATGAGAAGAATTTTGCTTATGTGGAGAGTAGTAAATTTTCTATGCTTGTAGATCTTGAAAAGAATGCTTTAGGCGCTGGTTATATTGTTGAATTCATTCATGATGCTACTGAAAATTATTATGAGGGAGGAATATATGCTTGTAGGAGTTGCAATAATATCAAGTTTCCTCTCTATGTGCTTAAAGTTTTGAAGTTATGCTTGTTTTACCTTCCTATGCAAGTTGATTCTTGTTCCCATAAGTTGTTTGCTCACAAAATCCCTATGCATAGGAATTATGTTAGACTTAAATGTTCTAGTCATATTCTTTATGATGCTCTCTTTATGTTTCAATTCTTATCTTTTATGTGAGCATCATTGAAATCATCATGCCTAGCTAGGGGCATTAAACGACAGCGCTTGTTGGGAGGCAACCCAATATTATTTTTGTTCCTTGCTTTTTGCTCCTGTTTAGTAATATATAATTCATATAGCCTCTGTTTATATGTGGTTTACGTGTTTAATTAGTGTTTGTGCCAAGTAGAACCGTTGGGAAGACTTGGGGAAAGTCTTTGCGATCATGCTGTAAAAAACAGAAACTTTAGCGCTCATGAGAACTACTGCCATTTTTATTTTAAGAGTGCTATTTAGTTAATTCTTTTTGGAGATGATTAATAGATAAATTCCTTAGGTCCAGAAATTTATTTGAGAATTTTATGAGTTCGAGAAGTATACGTTTGATCTAGATTACTACAAACTGTTCTGTTTTTGACAGATTCTGTTTTTCGTGTGTTGTTTGCTTATTTTGATGAATCTATGAGTAGTATCGGAGGGTATGAACCATAGATAAGTTGGAATACAGTAGATATTGCACCAATATTAATTAAGAATGAGTTCATTACAGTAACTTGAAGTGGTCTTTTGTTTTCTTTCGCTAACGGAGCTTACGAGTTTTCTGTTAAGTTTTGTGTTGTGAAGTTTTCAAGTTTTGGGTAAGGATTCGATGGACTATGGAATAAGGAGTGGCAAGAGCCTAAGATTGGGGATGCCCAAGGCACCCCAAGGCAATATTCAAGGACAACCAATATCCTAAGCTTGGGGATGCCCCGGAAGGCATCCCCTCTTTCGTCTTCGTTCATCGGTAACTTTACTTGGAGCTATATTTTTATTCTCCACATGATATGTGTTTTGCTTGGAGCGTCAATTTATTTTGTTAGGATTTGCTTGCTGTTATTTATAACAATGTTTTGCATCTTTTATTTCAATAAAAGTGGCATTGATAGCCTTTACTATGCCTATGTTACAAGTATACATGTTGCTGTTTGAAAACAGAAAGTTTACCGCTGTTGCAATAATCCCCTAGAAAATTCAGAATGTGATAAAATGTTGAAACCTTTTTCATATTAAGATCTGATAAATTTACTACAGTGGGAATTTTCTTTCATAATTTTTGGAGCTAGTGAAGTATGGATGTTGCTGCATTCTTTACAGACTATCCTGTTTAGGCAGATTGTTGGTATGTTTGCATCGTTTGCATATGTTTGCTTCTTTAATGATTCTATTTGAGGATAGGACTATTAAATATGCAGAGGAATTTAGTATGCAATTTTGAATAATAATTTTAGTGATTTGCTACAGTAGAGTATGATAAGGTTTTTGCAATGGTTTATACTAACTTATCTCACGAGTCCTTGTTGAGTTTTGTGTGGATGAAGCTTTTGAGATTTAGGGAGACCGTGATATGAGAGGAATTAAGGAGACACAAAAGCTCAAGCTTGGGGATGCCCAAGGCACCCCAAGATAATATTTCAAGAAGTCTCAAGCATCTAAGCTTGGGGATGCCCCGGTTGGCATCCCACCTTTCTTCTTCAACAACTATCGGTTAGTATCGGTTGATCCTAAGTTTTTGCTTCTTCACATGATGTTTGCTATTCTTAGATGTCATTTTATTTTGCTTTGCTTGCTGTTTGAATAAAGTACCAAGATCTGAAATTATTAAATGTTAGAGAGTCTTCACATAGTTGCATAATTATTCGACTACTCATTGATCTTCACTTATATCCTTCGGAGTAGTTTGTTGTTTGCTCTAGTACTTCACTTATATCTTTTAGAGCACGGTGGTGGATTCGTTTTATAGAAACTATTGATCTCTCATGATTCACTTAGATTATTTTGAGAGTCTTAAATAGCATTTTAATTTGCTTAAAATCCTAATATGCTAGGTATTCAAGAATAATAAAAATTCTCTTATGAGTGTGTTGAATACTAAGAGAAGTTTGATGCTTGATTATTGTTTTGAGATATGGAGATGGTGATATTAGAGTCATGCTAGTTGAGTAGTTGTGAATTTGAGAGATACTTGTTTTCAAGTTTGTGATTCCCGTAGCATGCACGTATGGTGAACCGTTATGTAACGAAGTCGAAGCATGAGGTGTTTATTGATTGTCTTCCTTATGAGTGGCGGTCGGGGACGAGCGATGGTCTTTTCCTACCAATCTATCCCCCTAGGAGCATGCACGTAGTACTTTGTTTCGATAACTAATAGATTTTTGCAATAAGTATGTGAGTTCTTTATGACTAATGTTGAGTCCATGGATTATACGCATTCTCACCCTTCCACCTTTGCTAGCCTCTCTAGTACCGCGCAACTTTCGCCGGTACCATAAACCCACCATATACCTTCCTCAAAACAGCCACCATACCTACCTATTATGGCATTTCCATAGCCATTCCGAGATATATTGCCATGCAACTTTCCACCATTCCGTTTATTATGACACGCTTCATCATTGTCATATTGCTTTGCATGATCATGTAGTTGACATTGTATTTGTGGCAAAACCACCATTCATAATTCTTTCATACATGTCACTCTTGATTCATTGCATATCCCGGTACACCGCCGGAGGCATTCATATAGAGTCATCTTTATTCTAGTATCAAGTTGTAATTCTTGAGTTGTAAATAAATAGAAGTGTGATGATCACCATTCAATAGAGCATTGTCCCAAAAAAAGGCCAAAAAAGGGGAAGGCCAAAAAAAAGAAAGGCCAAATAAAAAAAGGAAAGGCCAAATAAAAAAGAAAATAAATAAAAAGGGGAAATGCTACTATCCTTTTTTCCACACTTGTGCTTCAAAGTAGCACCATGATATAGCGAGTCTCATATATTGTGCTTCAAAGTAGCACCACGTTCTTCATATAGAGAGTCTCATATGTTGTCACTTTCATATACTAGTGGGAATTTTACATTATAGAACTTGGCTTGTATATTCCAATGATGGGCTTCCTCAAAATGCCCTAGGTCTTCGTGAGCAAGCGAGTTGGATGCACACCCACTAGTTTCTTTTTGAGCCTTCATACATTTATAGCTCTAGTGCATCCATTGCATGGCAATCCCTACTCACTCACATTGATATGTATTGATGGGCATCTCCATAGCCCGTCGATATGCCTAGTTGATGTGAGACTATCTTCTCCCTTTTTGTCTTCTCCACAACCACCATTCTATTCCACCTATAGTGCTATGTCCATGGCTCACGCTCATATATTGCGTGAAGATTGAAAAAGTTTGAGAACATCAAAAGTGTGAAACAATTGCTTGGCTTGTCATCGGGGTTGTGCATGATTTAAATATTTTGTGTGGTGAAGATGGAGCATAGCCAGACTATATGATTTTGTAGGGATAACTTTCTTTGGCCATGTTATTTTGAGAAGACATAATTGCTTTGTTAGTATGCTTGAAGTATTATTGTTTTTATGTCAATATGAACTTTTGTCTTGAATCTTATGGATCTGAATATTCATATCACAAGTAGGAATAATTACATTGAAATTATGCCAAGTAGCACTCTGCATCAAAAATTCTTTTTTATCATTTACCTACTCGAGGACGAGCATGAATTAAGCTTGGGGATGCTTGATATGTCTCCAACGTATCTATAATTTTTGATTGCTCCATGCTATATTATCTACTGTTTTGGGCAATATTGGGCTTTATTATCCACTTTTATATTATTTTTGGGACTAACCTATTAACCGGAGGCCCAACCCAGATTTGCTGTTTTATGCCTATTTCAGTGTTTTGAAGAAAAGGAATATCAGACGGAGTCGAAACAGAACGAAATCAACTGGAGAAGTTATTTTTGGAAGGAAACACACCTGATGGACTTGGACCCCACGTCAGAAGATACGGGGGTTGCCCACGAGGGTGGGGGCGCGCCCCCTGCCTCGTGGGGCCCCCGTGGCTCCCTTGATGTACTCCCTGCACCCATATATACCCATGTGACCTAAAACTTCTAGAACGCAAGATAGATCGGGAGTTCCGCCGTCAGAAGCCTCCGTAGCCACCAAAAGTCAATCGGGACCCTGTTCAGGCACCCTACCGGAGGGGGGAACCCTCACCGGTGGCCATCTTCATCATCCCGGTGCTCTCCATGATGAGGGGGGAGTAGTTCTCCCTCGGGGCTGAGGGTATGTACCAGTAGCTATGTGTTTGGTCTCTCTCTCTCTCTCGTGTTCTTGATTTGGCACGATCTTGATGTATCGCGAGCTTTGCTATTATAGTTGGATCTGATGTTTCTTCCCCCCTCTACTCTCTTGTAATGAATTGAGTTTCCCCTTTGGAGTTATCTTATCAGACTGAGTCTTTAATGACTTGAGAACACTTGATGTATGTCTTGCCGTGGATATCTGTGGTGACAATGGGATACCGCGTGCCACTTGATGTATGTTTTGGTGACCAACTTGCGTGTTCCGCCCATGAACCTATGCATAGGGGTTGGCACACATTTTCGTCGTGATTCTCCGGTAGAACTTTGGGGCACTCTTTGAGGTCCTATGTGTTGGTTGAATAGATGAATCTGAGATTGTGTGATGCATATCGTATAATCATACCCACGGATACTTGAGGTGACATTGGAGTATCTAGGTGACATTGTTTTGGTCGATTTGTGTCTTAAGGTGTTATTCTAGTACAAACTCTAGGTCTGTTTGTGACACTTATAGGAATAGCCCAACGGATTGATTGGAAAGAATAACTTTGAGGTGGTTTCGTACCCTACCATAATCTCTTCGTTCGTTCTCCGCTATTAGTGACTTTGGAGTGACTGTTTGTTGCATGTTGAGGGATAGTTATGTGATCCAATTATGTTAGTATTGTTGAGAGGACTTGCACTAGTGAAAGTATGAACCCTAGGCCTTGTTTCCACACATTCCAATACCGTTTACGCTCACTTTTATCACTTGCTACCTTGCTGTTTTTATTATTTCAGATTACAAATACCTTTATCTACTATCCATATTGCACTTGTATCACTATCTCTTCGCCGAACTAGTGCGCCTATACAATTTACCATTGTATTGTAACATCCCAAATTTTCGATTTGGAATGTTATACATTAGATCATCAATGCATATCATAGTTCTTTTGCATTTTGGTTGATCCTAGAAATTCCACGCAACTCAATGACCCACGGAGAGAGTTGGGGATTTTGATATTTTGATATTTGAGTTTTCTCAAATTTTGAGAATAGGATCATTTGATTTTATTTATTTTATCATCAATTATTTCTAATACAGAAATATGAGAGAGGGAATAAAATGACTTTCCCAAAATAAAGAAATATTGTGGATTTAATAATAAAATCAAATAAGATTTTATTTCGGAGTTTTTCGGTGTTTTATTTGAAATTAAGAAAAAAATGCGTTTTTCAAAATTGCATTTAGGTCCCAAATAAATGTTCACCTTGTGAGGTTTGATCTTAGAAGCCCGTGAAAATTTATTTCGGAAATTTTGGAGTCCGTTTAATATTTCTTTTTTTTCTTTTCTTCCGAGCGGAATATATATATATATAAAAGCCCCGCCGCCTGCGTCTCCCTCCAGGAGACCGGAGCCGCGCCGCCACCCGAGTCCGGCTCGGGGCCGCCGCCGTGCCTCCTCCCCCAAGGCAGCACCCCCCTCCCTCTCTTAAATACCGAGCCGCCCCGCCGCCCCTCACCTCACCCCGCCCCGCCGCCCTCCAAGCCACAGCCGCCCCGTCGCCTGCGCTGCTGCTGCCGCCGCGCGCCGCACGCCGCTGCTGCACCGCCCTGCATAGCCGCCGCCGCCGCCGGAGCCCCGCCCGCCGGAGTACCTCGCCGGAGGTATAGCCGCCGCCGTTCGCCGTTCGGTTTTTTTAAAAAAAAACCGCCTCGGTTTTTTTTCGAAACCCTAGATCGGTTTATTTCTCTGGTTTATTTAATTAGTGAACGTTCACCGATTCATTCGTTTTAACGAATGCGTTCATCGTTTAGTTTTAGATAACGAACGTTTGTTTGTTAATCTGTTCGTCGTTTTTCTTTTCTCGGATTAAATCCGTGATTTTTCTGATCGCGATTCCTGATCCGATTTTCATTTTAGTCTAACTTTTCGCTCGTTTATCGGAATCAGGCGATTCAAGCGCCTAGGGATTCGTCTCGAAACCCTCTATCCGTTTAACCAACCTAAACAAGATTTTGCTACTGTAAAATTTGCCCTAGATCCAGATTGCTAGAACGAAGTTGTTTTCTTTCGCCGTTTGTCTTTCGTTGTTTCGTTCGATTTGATTCTTTTGCCAACCGGAGTTCTTAAGTTGAACCTTCTGGTACATCTCTTATTTGAGTTTTACCTATGCATTAGATGAGTACTTATTGTATGCTCGTTTGTTTGTTTGCGATAGAGTATCCGGAGTGCGCCGCCTGTTACTTCGAATCGCTAGGTTTCCTGGATCATCAGCAAGGCAAGTAACACTTTGATCATACCTTCTCTTCTACCCAGTTTTATGGCATTAGATCAATCCACACACATTGCATGATTAGGATCTAATTAAATTGTGGGATGGTAAGTAGATGAGGTAGTACCTATTACCAGTTTATTTTTCAAACCTTTGGGAGTTACTTCTACGTTTGCTTATCATGCCATGCTATGCTAGTAGACGTGGATTGGGTGAGTGAAATCCATTGACAGATGTGAGATTGTTAATTAATGGTTTATCTAAGGTGGCAACTTAAACACACATCCGGGTGGATTGAGGCACCTTTGTATTCCAGGACTTGCTTGTTTTCTTTTGGACCGCCATCCAGGCTCAAAGGGATCATAAGACTATTCATACTAGAAACTTCCGTGTGCAGCCACAAGCTATTATGGGCTCTAGCATAGTTGACTAAGTTGTGCGAACTCTTACAGTGGTAGACTAGCAGATGTAGGGGATGTAGGTGGTACGGTCTACCCGATCGTAAGGTGCTAGTGCTTCTGAAAGACTATGCCTCGGTCATCCGTCTTCTCAAACACCCTGTAGTGCGAGAAACCAAACGGAGGCGATCGAGTCTTGTGGGGAAAAGTGCGCAAACCTCTGCAGAGTGTAACAAACTAATCATGATTAGTCGTGTCCCCGGTTATGGACATCTTGAGTATCTAGTACTTGGATTATCATGTGAATCTCAACATGTTACTCTAAATTAATTTTGTTGGGTTATGCTTAATGATGATGCTTAATTGGGATTGAGAATGTTGTCAACCATTCTCAATGTTTAACAACTACCATGATAGTTAGATAAAATTATTCCTTTGAAGTAGGGAAAAATTGGCTTTACGCAAAAACTATAACCATAGAGCCTTCCACCAGCCAAATATGCATATAGTATAGCTGTTTCATTCCATTACTCTCTATGTGTTACCTTGCCAGCATATTCCATGTGCTGACCCGTTTTCGGGCCGCAATGTTAATGTTATAGACTTTTCAGACGACGATTAAGGAGTTTTTAGGTCGTGGTTCTATACTCAGTGATGCCGTTGGAGTTGATGGACTCACTTATCTTCCAAGCCTTCCGCTATTATCGTTATTAGATGGCCTTAAGCCATATTTATTGTAATAAGTTCTCTTCTGAGACACTCGATGTAATAAGTGTGTGATTGCTACTCTGCTATAAATCCTCCGAGTACTGTGAGGTGTCAGCATTACTGATCCAGGGATGACACCGGAGCACAGAGATCAGACTGTTTGAGGTCTGGTCGCTACATGTATTGGGTGTGTTGGGGACACAAGAGACTCTTTGTTATTTGGTTGCAGGGTTGCTTGAGAGAGACCATCTTCATCCTACGCCTCCTATGGATTGATAAACCTTAGGTCATCCACTTGAGGGAAATTTGCTACTGTCCTACAAACATCTCCACTTGGAGGCCCAACAACGTCTACAAGAAGAAGGTTGTGTAGTAGACATCAGGTCCAACTGCGAGTCGGAACTTGTGAATGTGTACACTCATGACCGGGTTCCACTTCCAAAAATCTCAGCAGACTGCCCAGAGGTTGAGCACACCGGTATTGTACGCACATTCAAATACGATCATGGTGACTGTCTTCTACGGAAGATAGCAATTTGTCGAGTTCCCAACCGCTCTTGGAATTACAACAACTATCAAGTTGTTGGTATCTTCGACAAGCTTGTTGCCATCCTTCGTGGTTCGACTCGATGGATATTGCTCAAAAATCAGTTTCTGTACACGGATGAGTACTGTGATGCAATTCAATAGGAGGGCCTTGTGTTTGCTGCCACCACTCGTGGCACTGTTTTTGCATGGGATCCTCGTAGTTTCGGTACGTTTGTCTTCCACCGTAATTATAATTGTTTCATCCACATGCATGTGGGTTAGCAAGTTTCCCTTTACTAATTAACCTTCTTCTTGTGTTTCCAAGGTCATGTGAACATCCCACCACCTATACTTGAAAAAATTTATAACCAAGGGGGAGATGACGATGGTGATGATCATGAGCATGAGGACGAGTAGCGCCCATATACTATGTGGCGCCTGGCAACTAATTCCAATGGACCACCTCTTCTTGTGTGTATACAGCCCATTGATGATGTTACTGCTAAGGAAGCAGGTGTAGTCTCCCATGGTCGCACTCTCGGGACCTATTCCAACACCCGTTGCATGGTATTTGGGATGGATACTAGTGTGCAAGCGCCAACTCCTTCTCCCTGGTACAGAATTGATAGTCTTGGAGAAAACTCGCTCTTCCTTGGACAAAACTATCCGATGATGGTGAAAGGTGATCCAACTGCTGTTGCCACAACATTAACAGTACCATTTATGAGAAGCAACTGTGTCTATATCTCGGACATTTGGGTGGTTGCCTACCCTGGTACTGATATAGTAGGCCGCTTCAGCCTGGATGATCAGTCCTGCGTTGGTTTCCAGATCGACAATCGATGGCCCGTCCCAGAGAATCACTTGTGGTTCAAAGAAAGTGTTTCCAACGCCGAGGAATGGTTGAGTTGAAGTTCATTTCATTGCTTGTTATTTGTTGTGTGGTGAAAACTTTAGTATCTATAATGTATCCTCGTTATCGATGTGGGTTGATGACCTATTGTATGTAATAAAATGATATGCCTATGATAAACTTACTAAATTTATGAATGGCTTTCCAGTCGCTTCTCTGAGTGAGTGGTGCGACGAGGCAAAAAATTATTTTCCGAATACATAATTGTACGTGCATTGCAACAGGTTATCGGATGAGGCCAATCAACAATAGTAGTACACTATTTGTACTAGCTTCGCGTGCTTCGCGCGTCGGGCGGGTGTTTTTACTGTAGCCATATGTTAATGTGTTCGCTGTACGTAACCAGCACCTCGAATCCTCGATACTAGTACTATATAGTAGGAGTAAGTAGTAGGAGTAGTAGGGTGGCATGGGCCAGAACAAGCATTCACGTCCAGGAGTACGGCACACGCCACCACCACAACATCCATCTGACACCATGTTATTTCTTGGAGTCCGTGCTAGAGCAATCTCTTCAACCTCGTCATTTCTCTAACTTTAGCCATCGCGCGGCGGGCAAGGTGGGGGTTTGCCGATAGTCAGTTTCCTTAACTGCGGTCCCACTTGTAAGGCCAACTCCAACGCACGACCCCAAACGGACCTCCGTTTTGCACGAACTCCAACGATAATTTTGGCTAGAAAAGCAAGACCAAAGAAAACAAGAACCACAGGAATACATTTTACTACTCCTGTAAGTTGGATTAGTGCCTTCTCGATGCATTGATTGTTGATCTGCGGAGTCTCGATCTTGCGTGCTTCTTTATTCTTCGAGTGTAAAGAAGTAGACGTTGCTTCCTCACATCTAGTCTCATGTCTAGCCTCTATTCTAGTAGGAGTATCAACAAGTGCACTAATCTCATCTGTAGCCTCTGTGCTAGCTAAAAGTGATAGAACATCTACTAAATTGTGCTCTATCAATATATGGATGTACTCTTCTTCCCAATACAAAAACTTGCATCCATTCTACTCCATCCGTTGCACAATACATGCCTTCTATTTGTCAAAATATATATGTATCTAGACATGTTTTAGTATATAGGTACATCCATTTTTGGACAAATGGAAGTCAAGTATTTTGGAACGGAGGGAGTACACAATAAAATTTTTAAGTTAGCACAACTAATCTAATCCGAGAGCACAACCGAAGATTTGGTCGGGTTCTTCCTCCTTTTGCCGACACGTGGGACATCCAGCATCCAGGTCGTGTCATGAAAGAAAATAGAGTGGTAGTTGAAGCCACGAGATGTGCATCTTGGGTTAAACTGTAAATAGAATCTTACTACTCTTGAGTAACTCCAAAAGTGGCCACCGAAGATCTTTATTGGATTTGTTTTTCATCACCAGCACGTCGAGGTGAAAGATGTGCAGGTTCAGTGGGTCCTCTTGCGTTTTCACTGACATGTGGGGCCGCATGTGAGCAAACAGACGATGGGCTCCGTGCGTCCGCTGGCTGGCTGAGAAGAGAGATAGAGGAGGGTTGAGCATGGACTGCAGGAAATTTGTTCTACCTACCTCGATATAGGCTCGATATAGTGGGGTGGCATGGGCAGCATTCACGTCTAGCAGTACGGCACACGCCACCCACACGAGTCCCATCCGACACCAATTTTCTTGGAGTTCATGCTACAGCCATCTGTTCTCCCTCCTGTTTTCTCAGCCATCGCGCGGTGGGCGGGGTGGGGGTTTACCCATAGTCGGTTTGCTCAACCGCGGTCCCACTTGTAAGTGAAAATGCAACACCGCACGCATTCCTGCTTGAGCGGCGTACCGGACCAAGCTATTGGGGGTGCGACGCGAACATGGCAGGCTTTTCCTTTTGAAACTGTAACTTGTAAAATTTGGTTCTGCTCCATGGCGTGACCGATAGATAGAAATAATGATTTTGCCTAGAGTAATGAGAAGTTTGGTTCTGGCGCCGTTCATGCATGGAGTACGTACGAAAATTATGAAGTTGATGCGAAAGGTAAGATAATTACTGTAGTATCATATACTACTACATGGATTTGACGGAAAGATAAAAATACATACGGATCCATCAACGACATCCTCATGCCCTAGTGCAACGGGTCACCAACCGACATGTGAGGAGCAGCGGCGTTGGCGGCGAGCTCAACGTGCTTCTGAACAGTGTTGTCCAAGGTTGCCCTGCGGTCCAAGAAGGCCAGCGTCCTATCGTCCTCCTCTTGCATGTAGTAGTCCTTGTGGACGATTTGCGCGTGGACGTGGGTGGTTATGTCGATGGTGTCTTGCTGCGCCAGGCGCTGCGCGGCCAGCGCGACCTCGAGGTGGACATTCTCCGGCGCGACGGCGGGCAGTCGCAGGGCCACCAGTGCGTCGAAGAGGTTGTCACCATAGTGGTCGTTGAGGGTGGCGGGCATCGCAGAGCCTGGGCGCATCAGCTGGAGGCTTACGTCAAAGTCGTCCGCAAGCTTCTTGACGACGGTGAACTTGTTGAGGAAACCGACGAGGACCTCGTCGAACAAGGAGACGAAGCTGTCGTCCAAGCGGCCCCTCACCCTGGCGGCCTCAAGTAATACTACCTGGAGACATTCCTTGGTGCCGGGCCGCAGGCTGGCGTCGTGGACCATCTGGCACAGCCGGCTGATGCTCGCGCTCATTGCCTCCATGGGTCTAGCTTAGCTTCTACAAGTACTAGTCAACTGATCTTGCAATTTGAGTGATCACTCTTGCCCTTGGTTAGCGTGCGTAGGTGCGTAGGATTTCGTACTACTCCTCGGCCCTCTACTGCACCTGCCTTTGGCTGTATGATAGGTGGGCCAGCCACCCCCTGGGCCCACGTGTCATTCACCCAAAGGCAGTTGTCGTAAGTCAATGAAGCTGTGTCCCCCTCTGTGCTGGTGCAGTATAGTCATCTCACCGGACCTCTAGTTGGGTCCAAACGAGAGAAGTTTGATGTTTACTGGGTTATTGGTCCCCTTTGCATTTTGCGCCAAGTTTTGACCTTTGATTTAACTAATAAAATGTTAATGCATGTAAAAAAATGTTGTGTAAGTCACCTTACGAAAACCAAATAATCCCAAAATACTTAGGCACGGTGCATTAACTCCCTCCTTGTTTCTTATTTCGTGACATATCAACCAATGAGAGATGTGGGCCGTGCATGCTTTCAATGACTTGAGACTACCAAACATGACATGCAGTGTTTAGTTCATTGCATGTAATCCTATTAGTACTCTAGTTAGCAAAAAAACATTAAGTTCTCTCACCGATAGGAATAAAACACCATGTATTTATTTACAGAGGGAGTAGTACATTTTTTGTGACATGCATTACTAGATATTGCTAGTCAAATACTAAAATCCAGATGGACTTGGTAGTACTCCTAAATCTAGACGGTGGTGCTACTAGTACTAGTAGTAGTAGTACCAATGTAGTAGTAGGAGTACTAGCACTGTACTACCCGTTGGTCAAATTATTACGTGCTGCTCCTCACAGTGAAGTGACAAGACCCTGCGCCGGAGATGACACCTGAGTATAGGCACCGTGTTCGGCATACCATAGTCAGCCTCACCGTCTGCAGTCACTATCATCATGGCTGTAGAGCTAGCCTTCTTACAACTAGCCCTGTTCGACATAATTTCCCATGCGTAGATGCCTGTGCATTGCACGGAACACCAAGATTGGGGGTGGACGGCTCCGGCAGCGGCCATCACGCCAGATTTTTCCATGGCCTTCTAGATGTGGTGGGGAGGAGATAAGGCTGATTGTGAGAGACAAGGAGTTGTCTGTAAATAGGGAACAAGTGCGGGCATCTTTTTGCAAAAATGGAGAAGCTTGGTTTGTATGCGTCAGATCTAGATCCGACGGCTATTGGTGAAAGATGGGAGGCACAACATCATCACTAGCTCAGGACCTGTTTGATTCGCAGGATTTTGAAAATGCAGGAATAGGACACGGCAATATTACAAGTTTCAAACTGATATTACAAATGTTAGGAGTAATGTTGCACCTACGAAGAGGGAATTACTTGGAAGTTTACGTAAGAACTTCTGTTACTTTACGTGGATGCAGCATTATCGTACAAACTAAAATCCACCGCCCTGACAAGTCACTAATGGGCAAATAAGTTTTCGAGTCTCTGGCCACTTGATGTTTCAAAAACAAATTCAGCTTCTGCGGAGACTTTGTCATTTAGGCTTAGACGCTTGCGGTGATCAGCACGCCATTCATTGTTGGGCCAGAGAACGCCAAACCTCATTACCTTGAGCACACTTGCCTCCAGAACAAAGAACCTGGCCAATTTAATCTCAGATGTGCTGCCTCGGTAGTCGATCAAATCAATTTCTGTAAGATGGAGATCAAGGCATTCGATGAGATTGTTATAGTGCAACACATTTTTCACTTTCGGGTATTTTTGTATCTGCAAAAGAAGATAACATATTAGAGCAGCTGGCTGCATAAGATTGTCGTGTCATCAAGAGGTACCAATATCATTCGCTCATGCGATAGGGTTGGCTGGCTAGTGATATTTTCTCTCTCTCTCTCTCTCTCTTTCTGTTTCCTCTCATTTAACTAGGAGCACGTGAAGAGCTTGGGCTTGTTGCCTTCCACTATGTGGCCGATGCCATTTTCGCAAAAGTATGCCACATAATACGCATCGATGTCACATCAAAAGATTTTGGCACCGCTCTCGTGATGTGAGAGAGTTGGCACCGCTGTGCACACAGAACCCACATGTATAAACAAATCAATCAAACCAACTACACCAGCCTCTCACTCTCCCAAACAAGTGTTTTTTATTGCCTCAGTCCTCTCTCTCTCCCACGCAGTGTTTTTTCATTGCATGAGTTAATTTGGCACTGTAGCAAAGTAGGTGATCCAGATTGGGGCACCAGGTGAGCAATGGAGGGGCATCAATGCCAAATGCATCACAAGTGAATTTGGCACATGTTTTGGCCTACATAGCCCACTTTTGTACTCCCTCCGTCCCAAAATTCTTGTCTTAAATTTGTCTAAATACGGATGTGTCTAGTTACATTTTAGTGTTAGATACATCCGTATCTAAACAAATGTAAGACAAGAATTTTGGGACGGAGGGAATACTACCTCGTATTTAGTATAAAATTTTGACCATAGATTTACCTAAGGAAATGCCAATGCATGTCACTAAAAATTACACCATTCGAAATTATGTTCAAATACGAATCCAACTATATAGTTCTTAGTGACATGCATTAACATTTTGTCAATTAAATCTATGGTCAAATTTTGATACTACAAAATTGGAAGAGTAAACCAGGACGGAGGTAGTACTTGCTCTTAGGGTAACCATAGAGTTACTGGAGTAGTCTAAGTTACTTTCCACTATGACTAGCCTAGGCTACTATAGTAGTACATCATAAAAACGATGCAGGTGATCACGTGAGAAAAGATACTAAAAACATTTCTTTTGATGCAGTGCGTAGATGCAGTTTTGAACACTGCACTTGTCATCGTAATTTGGGAAAATTACGAAAAAAATTGAGCTACGTTGTGATTGCCGTTTACTTATAGGAAATAAGTTTCACCTCGATGAGTAGCTTCTCCGTGCACGGAAAGCATGTAAGGAATCCAACAACTTGATCCAGATTGGGGCCGATAGATTTTAGTGCTAAGATCTTCACTGTGCGCATGGACTGGGTCAAGCTTGTGGGAATCGTTTTCTGGAAGGCGGTCATAAATACATCAAGAAGAAATTAAAAAATGTGAATTTCAAGAAGACGGAGAAGAAGATGAGTGTTGTACCTGAACGATTACGGATCCAATAAAGAGTTTGGAGAATTTGGCAGACGAGTACACCAACGCTGTCAATTTCGGCGCGTCAATGACCCTGATTTTTGTTGGACCTTCTAGATCCGATACAAGCAATCTCTCAAGGAAAGGCGCATTCTCAATGACCATAACGTGGAACAGCTGGAGTGATTTCTTCTCAATTGATGTCTTGTTGCAGAGCCAGCAAGACACATAAATCCATCAGAGATTCGTCGAGGCGATGTGGAGGCTAATGAACTCATGGATCTGCCCAAGACGAAGGTACTCGAGCGCAGTACAGTTGTGGAGCAGGTGATCCATAGCCTTCTTCGAGATGACAACGTCGAAGAGGTCGAGCTGCTTGAGTTGAGGGAGAAGAAGGGCAGGCGCGGCATTCATCTGGGGAAGATAACAAGAGCTGAAGCTGGTGTGGCGCAGCGTTGGCGTGAGGCGGAGCACGGACGGCGGCAGAGAGAGACATCGTCCAGCTTCAAAGCTGAGCTCCTCGAGCTGATCTAGGGCGGGGGATAAGAACCACTCGTCGAACTTGGGTTAGACCTTGCAGTTGGTACTGAACATGCGGATGTCAAGGCGTCTGGCTGGCCCATGGTGCGATGAAAGGATCTTGGAGACTGCGGCCATGCGTTTGCAATCCCCGTCGCAGAGGCAGCTGTCGACGGTGAGGTTGAGGGGACGCAGCGCTAGAGGGGGCGCCACCGCCGGGAGAGCAGGGCGGTCCGCACGACAGATTTTGTGGGGAGGAGGCCGATGATGACGAGAAGCATGTCATCGGGGAGGCTGCTGATGAAGTCCAGGCTCGCCAGATGCGGTTTTGGCTCGAGCCGCCTCCGCTTGTTGGCTGCCTCACCGTCCATCTCAACCGGCCGCGACGTCGGTGTGCACGTGTGTTGGTGTGTGTTGTGTGCTGGGTGTGCGCGAGTGCGTTCTTCTGTGCATGTCACCGTGCAGTGCTGAATTGTGCGCGAGTGTGTCCTTCGCGCGCAAGAAGTTTGTCCTCAATGCGCCCTCAATTTACTAGCATGCGGGGTGCTACCCCGAGTGGTTTCAACTTTGTTTACTTCACCGCGTGTCAGATGGGCCTCTAGTTTACTTATTTTCACCCACTGCCACATGGGCCAGCACACGAAGATACAGAACACGAGCTGACAAGGCAGCATGTGGATTGGTTGACCGGTCAACTAAACAATATACGGAGCTATACGCTGACACAGTGAGCATATAATCCGTCGGTATAGAGAGTTCGAGTGAGAGGGGAGGCCCGTGAGAGATAGCAGAGAGAGAGAAAGAGCTAGTCCCTCCGTTTGATAATGTAGTTCCAACATTTTTTTAAGTCAAACTTTTGAAACTTTGACCAAGTTTATAAAGAAATTACTTATATCTACAATACCAAAGATAAATGATAGTATGAAGTAAGTACATGTTGTGATGAATCTAATGATCGTTCTAGATGTAAATGTTTTTCTCCACATATACCTGGTCAAACTTTTCTGAGGTTTGACTTTTCAAAACATCCATGTGCTTATGGACGTGACAAAGTCCGTAACTAGAGAGAGAGAGAGAGTGAAAAAAGTGTGTGTGCGTGTGTGAAAGAGACATGGACAACACACGATAAAAGTTGAGAAAAAGCGTGTGTGTCTTATGCAAACATATCACACATGCATCTTCGACAATGGAGGCAAGGTGAGGAGATAGTGTGTGGTTGTTTGGAACCGAGAGAGCAAGACCCCTAGCACGTGGCCAAGAGGGGTCTGACAAACAAGGGAGAGAGGTCGAGAGAGACGTACGGAGAAAATGCAGACATGGGGAGGAGAGAGTGTATGTTTGTCATAGAGAGATCCCCTGGAGATCGTGATGGGACTACATGGGTGGGAGATCGAGTGACAAGGTGTGTGCCTGATAGAAGATGCCCCGAGAGATATCGAGATAGATGTATGGATGGAAGGAGACAATATGTGTGTTCCTGATGGCTAGTAAGAGATAATCATACTTAGGAGGGGGGAGTGCTTGCGCCTATGATGGAGTGAGGGATTATGGTACTTAGGGGGGTGCGTGTCACATGGAGAGAGAACAAGGGCGGAGAGTGTTGGATGGGTCTATATGTATAGCGCGAGCGAGACATGTGTATGTGTGAACCAGGGAGATATAAGGCCAATTTGGCTTGCGTCCTGAGCATCTTTTGCCTGGCCTGGGGTTGTGGCTGGATTTCATGCACGCTTGTTTGGTTGCTACCCTGTGAAAAAGAAAGCCTGCCTGGCCTGGGTTCCCTTGCACTTTAATTAGCCTGGCTGAACTCCAAACACTGCAAGTAGCCTGGCCCAGGCGACCGATTTCGAACGCCTGGCCGTGCCTGGTCGTGTGCCACGAGGCTAAGAGCAACGTGGATGGATATTAGCATTAAATAATTGATGCATGGATTTATTGATGGGACGTTGATGCTTTGCCTGGCCAAGGCATGAACCAAACGCTTTAGCACCACACAAGCCTGGCCAGGCAGAAATATTTTACATCTCACGTCCACACCAGGCAGTACCAACCATCAAGGCATGAGGGTGAGGTCACGAACCAAACTGACCAATAAAGTTTGAGAGAGATTGAGGAGCCCCGATAAGGCTGAGTGGTGCGTCAGATAGCTGAGAGGGGGAAAAGAGATATTCCATCCGCTCGATAATGCAGTGCATGTAAATTTTTTAGAAGTCAAACTTTGGAAACTTTGATCAGGTTTATGCAAATGTTATTTATATCTACAATACCAAAGATACATCATGCAAAACTACATCTCATGGTGAATCTAATGGTATATGTTTGCCGTACTAGATGTAATTCTTTTTCTCCACGTACATGGTCAAACTTTGTGATGTTTGACTTTTCAATAAATCTATGCTACGGACCGAGGAGAGTGCCTCAGTCGAGACAGATCAAGTGCGTGTGAAGGAGAATGAGTAAGTGTGCAAAAAGAGTATGTGTGTGAAAGAGAAAGTGACAACAAAACGATAAATTAGAGAGAGTGTGTGTTTTTTCGTTTCTTATGCGAACATATCACGCATGCATCTCCGAGATGGAAAAGCGAGGCGAGGAGATACACGAAGATAGCTAGTGTGTGATTGTTTGCAACGGAGAGAGACACCCCTGTAGCACATGTCCAATAGAGGTCTGGCCAACAAGGAACAAAGGTCGAGAGGGACACATGGATGGCATGGACGCATGGGGAGGGAGAGAGGGTGTGTTTGTGATAGAGAGATCTTGTCGAGATCGTGAGGGGACTATATGGGTGGGAGATCGAGGGAGTGCGTGCGCGATAGAAAGATGCCCCGAGAGAAATCGATATAGACCATGCACATGTTTGTGATGGAGACTAAGATTAGCTAGTCATATACATATAGGGGGGACTGCGTGTGCCTACAATTGAGTGAGAGACCATCATACTTGGCTAGCTGGGCATGAGATTGTGTGTGTGCGCGTGTGAGATGGAGAGAGAACGAGGGGGAGAGATAGAGTTTTAGATGGGCCTATCGAGTGTGAGTGAGCATGTTTATGTGTGACCCAGGTGGATGGAGAGTTTGAGAGAGGGGGGGAAGAGCTCCGAGACGACATAGTGGTGCGTGAGAGAGTTACGGGCAAAGAGCCAAGGAATTTGTGTGTGTACGATGAGTGCACCCAAGAAATCTAGCTTGGACTAGCTAGAGTATCATACATAGTGTGCGAGACAGACCTATAGATGGTGTATATATGCATGCGAACTAGAAAGACCCCCCCCCCACACACACAAAGAGAGAGAGAGAGAGAGATGGAGAGAAAGGGAGAGGGACCAACAAGTTTTTTGTGTCGGATGCGTGTGACAGAATTGAAGATTGTCGGCGAGAGAGAGAGAGACAGAGAACAGGAGTCCAGGAGAGGAGGAGGTCGCGTTTTATGCATCAAAGACTGATATAAACCATGTTTCGATATAAACTTGCATTCAAATATTTAAATTGGAGAACATGTTGTCTGCAATCCACACATGAACGGATATATGCGTATATCAAACAAGTTCATTAATTTGACTTTCAACATGTTCATGGAGTACTATAATAATGTACAACATGCTACTCGATTGAGGTGTTCAATTTTGGATTTAGTTCACTATTTTGACCTACTGAACGAGCTATTTCATTGAATTGAGATATTTCATTTTGGGTTTGATTCGCATTTTTGAGTGGGTCAACTATTTGTCATATAGTAAATCGCTAGCAATGAGCATGTAAAAACACATTACTCCCGAGCATCATCTCTCCATCTAAAAAATAAGTGGCAAGCTAATATTTCAAAATTTGATCCGAATCAACTTGGTAAGGTAGACGTGGATGCTCGTTCTCCCAAAATTTGAATGAACTATTAAACATCTTCTCTGCTCGGTGGAATTCGCCCGAGCAAATAATGGGAGACGCGAAATTACCGTCCTATGTGGGACACGTATCAATTGGCCCGTTGTACATCAAGGGTAGGTTCGTAACTTCATCCAAGCGCGCCTTCTCCTTGGCCGAAATGACATGTGCCGAATAATTCATAAACCATGGTCGGCAAAACACGCTCTCCTCACCCGAAACAGCTCACGCCCACTATTTCAAAACACGCTCTCCTCGCCCGAAATCGCTCGCGCCCACTACAGTTCAAAACACGCCCTCCTCGCCCGAAATCGCTCCCGCCCACTATTTGGGGAGAAGCAAAGTTACTCTACTATCCCCGACCCTCAGTACACAGACCCAAGCCGAGAAGCCTATAGGCAAGGGTAGAACTGTAACTCCCCCTCACATTTCAGACAAATGCGTCCGTAAGACATGGTTCCACTCCCCTCCCAATCCCCCCCCCCGGCCCGCCCCCATTCATACCTCGTGGGTGCCAAATCACCTTCTCCCCGGGAAGCTCCCTTCTCCCGAGCCGCAAAACCTCAGCCCCACCTCCATGGCGCCCCCCACCGCACCAATTTCACAGTCTCCCTCCTCCCTAATGCCGGAGACGTTGTCCATTTGCCGTCTTGCACTGGGCTGTGTGCCTCTTACTCTGTGCTGCTGGTGCTGCCTCGACGACGGCCGCGTGAACCGTATCGGAGCCGATTCACCCCCGCCATTGTTCCCGGCGCCAGAGCAGCTCCAACTTCGGATCCGTCCAGAGTCCTAGCGCTGCTTCCACGTAGCCATCGACCGTCGCGACATCGCTCTTTCCCTACCGCCGGTCGCCACCACAACTGCGTCGGCCTCACCGACTCGGCAACTGGACCTGCCTACTTCCCCATGCGGCTAGATAGGTCGCACCCTCATCTCAAATACTTTATTTAGGCGTTAGTTGTCTGAATTTTTATTCTGGGCCAATCGATCCCCAATGGGAAGAAGCACCCCTCGAGGCGGCGGAGCTCCTAGGCTGCCGGTTGGCTGGTGTCTAACGTAAGGGTGCAGGGCCGCAAGTTCGCCATGGAAGCAGTGCTTAGATGGCTATCTTTTAGAGTTGTGTGGGTTGAAGGTACTGCCGCCGCCGGATCTGGATGACGGGGAGTCTTTGTGGACTGGCCCGGGAACGGCGCAACCACGGCAGTGCGGTGGGGCGGGGAGCGGGGTTTTGGCCGGGGCCACGGATGGCGGAGGCAGGCTACTCTGCCGTTGGTCGCTGGCTCTTCGGGGAAGATTCCGAACAGTGTCAGCCGGGAGGCACAAGACGGCCAACCATCCGGCATAGATCGGACAGTACCAAAATAAAATAAAATCGTGTGACCCCAATTTAGTCTTCAGTCAACAGACGTGTGACCACTCTCGTACCTTGTTGTTGATCTCTTAGTGTATTTTTTCAGATCAAAGAGATATGTCGTTCTTAACATTATCCGTTATCTGCATCTTCAAACACACCATCTTCTGACTCACCGCAGCTGCTCCAACAAGGGAAGCATACACCAGAAGGGAGCTATAGTCCCCACTCAACAGTTCCCTACACCGAATGCGCGTGCCCAACATGGACAGCCACAACAACTACAGGGCCATCGACAAGTCAGCACATGATGCTCACTCCTATGGATGGCAGCCAGATAGGTTGTACCCTCATCTTACTTGTGTGCAACATTTATGGCTTTGTTATTCATCTAAGCATGGAAAATAGATCATCACATTTCACTGTATATTCATGTTGATCTCTTACGGGTCTTGTTCAGGAGTTAACGTTGTTCCATAGTTCGGCTAAGATACTTGTTCTTTAGGTAACGTTGTTCCACAGTTATCATCCATCAACCAATGCTATCCCACAGGCTGGTGATTATAGTATTATACCACTTCTACTATTACCTATGTTGTTCTTCAATACTTTTGTGTGCCATCTAGTTAATCTTGAGTACAAACGATACATATTCTGTAGCTTTCATCTGTGTTCTCCCTTTAGTTTATGAGACCTGTTGCTGCTAGTTAACCCCAGTCCTACTATTTATGTCGTCTCCTACAGGCACTCATTACATAAATCTAACTACTAGTTGTCTTCCATGCATGTCAGATATAATTGCACACACTGATATATCCACAAGAACCTCATGGAGCAATGTAAAGGCCAATAAACTTGATGTCAATGATACCCAATATGATGGAACATGTAAAGGCAGTTCTTCAGAAGACTTGCAGAAAGATGATGAATCCTCTTCACCCCACAAGGTCCTTGCTCTAACTTGGCCTGTGATATGGGTACAACATGCATATAATGTCCTGGAGTGTATCTACTCTGTTGCAATGCCATGTGCTTAGCATGCTGATCATGCATGTAAATATGTCATGCCTTCCTATATTTCAGTACCTATTCCATTCATGATAACATGTTTTCAAATTCAAGTACTGTCATTCTACTCTATCGCAATGCCATCTGCTTAATTTGGACATCATGCTTTTGAATATCTTATGCATTGTTATTCATCAGTATGTACTTCATCTGTCTACCATACCATGTTTTTTTTACATTGAACTGATGTTCTAGTGCTCGATTGCAATGCCATCTTATTTTCCCAATCATACACGTGTATGTTGCCTTAGTTATTTCTGTATGTATTCCGCTAGCATACAGTTTTACATTCAACTAGTGTTTTTTGCTGTGTTGTCCTGTCGTATTCCTAGCTCTTACACCATACTCCCTCCGTCCGGATTACATGTTGCCGAAATGGATAAAAAAGGATGTATCTAGAACTAAAATACGCCTAGACCCATCCATTTTTTCGAATGGAAGGAATACATGTCAATATGTCATGCCTTTCTATTCTTCAGTACCTATTCCATCTCTCTATTGTCGCATGTTTTATAATTAAAGCACCATTCTTCTATACAAGGCATGCAAGGGGAAGGCGACTATGTTAGAATCTGAAGGGTTACAAACAAGGCCTTTGCAAAAGATCCAAACGCCAGGAGATAATAAACCAACTCCAGTTTTTATAGATACTGCTCCAGCATAGAGAAACCCAACTCCTACTGATAATAAGCAGATTCCAGTGGCCAAAGAACTAGTCCACTCCAGTCTAGCAAAAATATGTCAACTCAATTCTAAGAAGCGTGTGCGTATCCTTGCATCATGAAATTTTATAGCATGCTGATCATATTTTCTACATGTTTCTTACCCATCTCTCTTTTAGAAAATAAGCTTAACAGATAGAAGAATTTCTGCAATGGTATCGTTTATGAGGAAAGATTCTTCCAGGAATTCTCTGTGCTCCAATGTAGATGTAATTACCTGTTGTATATCACTATATTTTTACATCAGCATGTATTTTGTTAATCGGCGTGAATCCAACCTTTATCTGATCTAAATATAGTTGTAGCAAAATGTATGATTAAAGGCCACAATGTTGATTTTTGCAAGGAAAACTGCCTGGTAGTTTTGCGTCCTGAGCTGCATGAGTGTACTATCTCATATCAGTGGGTTTGAATACTTTGGTTCTGCAGTGGGTTTTTCAGTGTTTTTTTACTGTGTTGTCATGTCGTATCCCTAGCTCTTACATCATACTCCCTCCGTCCGGATTAAACGTCGCAGAAATGGATAAAACTGGATTTATCTAGAACTGAAATACGCCTAGACCCATCCATTTATTTCCGGATGGAGGCAATACATGTCAATATGTCATGCCTTTCTATTCTTCAGTACCTATTCCATCTCTGTTGTAGCATGTTTTATAACTGAATCACCATTCTTCTATATAAGGCATGCAAGGGGAAGACGGCTATGTTAGAATCTGAAGGGTTACAAACCAGGTCTTTGCAAAAGATCCAAACGCCAGGAGATAATAAACCAACTCCATTTTTCATAGATACTGCTCCAGCACAAAGAAACCTAACTCCCACTGATAATAAGCAGATTCCAGTGGCCAAAGAACTAGTCCGCTCCAGTCCAGCAAAAGAATGTCAACTCCATTCTAAGAAGCGTGTGCGTATCCTCGCATCATGAAATTTTATAGCATTCTGATCATATTTTCTACATGTTTCTTACCCATCTCTCTTTTAGAAAATAAGGTTAAACGATACAAGACTTCCTCCATTGGGATCGTATTCGAGGAAAATATCTTGCGGGAATTCTCTGTGCTCCAATGCTGATGTAAGTACTTGTTGTATATCACTATATTTTTACATCAGCATGTATTTTGTTAATCGGCATGAATCTAACCTTTATCTGATCTAAAATTAGTTGTAGCAAAATGTTAAAGGCGCCAATGTTGATTTTTGTAAGGAAAATTGCCTGGTAGTTTTGCATACTGAGCTGCATGAATGTACTATCTCATATCACGCACATTACTGAATTGTAGTGCTTCTCTGGTTGCCCATTCATTCATTGTGTCAATGTTGCTTTCATATTACCTTACCTGGCTGATGATAGCTGTGCGATATTGTGTTAATTTGGTGTAGGCTAGTTACCCAAACGTTCGTTGTGTCAATGTTGCTTTCCTATTATCTGACTTGGCCAATGATAGCAATGCTAGTATGTTAATTTTGTGCAGGCTGCTGAAGATAAGAAGACAAACTCTGAAAACAGCAAGGCAACCCCATTGTTTCTTTCCAGTAAATCTAGGCCAGATAATATGGAAATAACTCATGATTAATCTGTTTGGTTCCCGTCCTAATTTATGTTATGATGCAATGGTTGAGACACCCTCCACTATCAATAATACAAGCCTGCCAAAATCGCCATCTGAATCTGTTCAGTATCCTCTGTCTCGAATGCAACGGAATAAATGTATGTTTGTGAACCAATTAATGGCTGAAGCAATGATGGAAATGGTGGATGAATCAGAGGTGCAGAGTCGTGCGACGCAACAACTGATCAATGTTTTCAGAGACAGTGTAGCAAAGCAGCAAGAACTTGCCCACATGCTTATGGGCGTCATCTGTGCTGAGGTTGCAGATTGTGATGTTGTAGATGGTTAGGTTCTGCTCATTTATTTGCACTGGCATCAATCTTTGATTGCCCAGTGGATGTAATTTCCTGTAATATATGCTGGATGTACAACGTTATTCCCTGTATGCCGTACCTTTGCTTGGTCGGTTTTGGTCCTATGCATAATTGCTCGTCGTAATGGGCTCAAATTATCTAATTTGGCCTAAAGACATGAACGAACTTTAGTGGGCCCATTAAGTTAATGGGCCGTTACTAGGCCGAAAGTTAATGGTCGGCCCTCTTACCTCCCGGGTCGTTAACAGGCTGTTACTAAGTTTGGGCTACATATGGCCCAACTATACTGTAGGCCTTTAGCAGGCCGAAAGAGACAACGGGTTTGTACTGGACCATGAAGAGCATGGGCCGCTAAGAGGCCGAAAGTCAGGTCGTATTGTAAACGGCCCAACTATGTTGTGGCCCTTTAGCAGGACGAAAGAGAAACCGGGCTGGTATTGGACCATGAAGGGCATGGGCCGTTAAAAGGCCAAAACTAAGGTCCGACTACAAATGGCCCAACTCATTTATGGTCCGTTAACAGGCCGAAAGGCACACAGGGCCGGGAATTGGCCCAACACTTAAATGGGTCGCTAAAAGGCCAAAACTCAGGTCCGACTACAAATGGCCCAACTGATTTATGGGCCGTCAACAGGCTGAAAGTGACACCGGGCCAGAAATTGGGCCAACACTTAAATGGGCCTCTAAAAGGCCGAAACTCAGGTCCGACTACAAATGGCCCATCAGATTTATGGGCCGTCAACAGGCTGAAAGACACACCGGGCCGGAAATTAGCCCAACATTTAAATGGGTCGCTAAAAGGCCGAAAGATGTGCATCCTGAAAATTGGCCCATCCATTAAATGAGCCGCTAACAGGCCGAAATCTCATCGGGCCGATATTGAGCCCAAATATATAGCAGGCTATTAACGGGATCGAACTGACGATGGGCTGCAATGGTGTCAAATCTTTAATGGGCCGTTGACGGGCCGAATTGGCACATCTCGTATGGGCCATGGGCTCAAATGGACCTGACACAAGTAGGCCTTATATGGGCCGTCTGCTAATTTTTACTGGGCCGACCTTTTTCACCGGAATGGGCCACTGTTGGGCCGTGCCACGTGTCGACCTATCATAGGCGCCTCCTGTCCAATGAGTGGATGACATCTGTCCCAATGGTGAGGCAACACGTGTTTCCTTCGGCCAATCAGAATTTTACACGCGGAAATTTCCCATTGGTCAGGGCTGTTAATGGGTTATCGGATCCAAAATCCGACCCGATAGCTTAACGGCGTTCCATTACGGTGGATGCCATGTGTCGGTCACCCTTGACAAAAGCACTTCTGTGACACGCGATTTATCATCATGGAAGTGGACACTTCCGTGATGATAATTTTGGTAATGTCATGGAACACTTCTACGACAGCACAGGTATGACTATCTTGATTCTGTCATAAAATCGTCATGGATGTACATGCATGACAAAAAACGTGACCTACTGTGACAAACACGTATCATCACGGAATTGTATTTTTTTTGTAGTGCGGGAAGAAGCCCAAAGCTGGACTCAAGCCTGAAACTGAGTGCTTCTACTGCAAAGGGACTAGTCACTAGAAGCGGAACTCCACCAAGTATTTGGTGAACAAGAAGGATGGCAAAGTAAATAAAGGTATATTTGATATACATGTTATTGATGTGTATCTTACTAATGCTCGTAGTAGCGCCTGGGTATTTGATACTAGTTCGGTTGCTCATATTTGTAACTCAAAACAGGGGCTACGGATTAAACAAAGATTGGCAAAGGACGAGGTGACGATGCGCGTCAGGAATGGTTCCAAGGTTGATGTAATCGCCGTCGGCACGCTACCTCTACATCTACCTTCGGGATTAGTTTTAGACATGAATAATTCTTATTTGGTGCCAGCGTTGAGCATGAACATTATATATGGATCTTGTTTAGTGCGAGACGGTTATTCATTTAAATCAAAGAATAATGATTGTTCTATTTATATGAGTAATATATTTTATGGTCATGCACCCTTGAAGAGTGGTCTATTTTTATTGAATCTGGATTGTGGTGATACACATATTCATAATATTGATGCCAAAAGATGCAAAGTTGATAATGATAGTGCAACATAGGTCATATTGATGTAAAGCACATGAAGAAACTCCATGCAGATGGGCTTTTGGAATCACTTGATTATGAATCATTTGATACTTGCGAATCATGCCTCATGGGCAAGATGACTAAAATTCCATTCTCCGGAACAATGGAGCTCGTTGATCAAAGATGGTTAAGGTTTCCTAACCATGGACATGAGTTGTCATTTGATAATGGGATCACATCATTAGAAGAATGATGTGATGGACAAGACCCATCCGTTAGCTTAACATATTGATCATTCAGTTTTGTTGCTATTACTTTCTTCATGTCATACTAGAACATGAAGGCGCGCGTTGCCACGCCCGCTCATTTTTAAGAAAAAATGTAGAAATATGGAAGAAAATATATATGGTGAAATTCAAAAAAACTTGAGAAGTTGTACCACATTTAAAGTTTGGATGTAAATTGCAATTAAGTCACTTTTTTGTTTGGGTGTGAATTAGAGTCAAGTCACATTGTATTCAAAGTTTGGTTGTGAACTAGAAGTGGAGACAAATGACATACGAGTACCAACAAGAAGAATGGGGTAAGTTAGAAAACAATTAAAAAATACATAGCGGTGATTGGTGCAATGAATCCATAAATAAAATATATAAAATAATAAAACGCTGATTTCCACACTTCACCAAAGAATTATATAATCAAGACGACATAGATATTTGTATAGCAAATACGCCAATATGGTTCATGTCGCAACGTATGTTAAGCCAGCTATACTCAACCTTAGACTTCATCCTCGATCTGTAATGCCAAAACAGTAGTGGACATCCTTTCACACGTACAAGAATACAAGCAACAAAATCTCTAAGTGGTAGTTCAGACTAAAGAAAATGACAAAAATCCATGGCTCCGCTGAATTTAAGCTGGGTTCAATGAGCACTGAACCGCAACATGGAATCCAAACAAGAGAACATTAAGTATGAACCTAAACAGAGAAAATATAAGAGTGCCATCTAAAGTAAACATCTTTGGAAGAACACATACACACACACTCATGACTACTAAAATATACCATGATAGCAATAAATCTTGTGGCTCTTGGCTCTGGTCCAATATTGGCACCTACAAAATAAGAAGAAAAAATTTCACACTACCTTGTTTCATCCCTTAGAGCTGAACCTATGGTCAGCTGAAGATGCTTGTGCCTCAGAAAATCTTGCACAGATAAGATGGTTTGCTTCATATGTTTCTCCATGATATAAGTTAATGTTTCAGGGTTCAATTTTTTGCGATCGATATCAGGATCAACCCTCTATAGCAAATGCTTAGCTTGTAGAAACATGTCATTATCACTTATACCTTTTGGTTGTCTTGAGTAATCTCATTCCTCCATTGCGGCAGAGCGATGAGCCGACAATCACAACAGAAGCGTCACTAAGCAACATGAACCTTCCTTGAGTAGGGTATGCCTTCTTTTTCGGTGTGGAGTAGGATATGCTGATCAATGAACATGTATGATAGCAAGAAGTGCATGCATAATCGTGGTGAATTCATTGAAACCAAGGCAGTCAGTTGTTCGGATGCACTCCAGACCTTGAGATGCCACACGGCTCCACGAATATTGTACAACATATCATAAACAAAATCAACATCAATACACGTGATGAGGCGAGACCGTTGAGAAGCTGCCACTACCTGTATGTGGCCTGCGCGGGATTTTCTTTTTTTGTAGAGAAGTAGGAGATTTGGATGGATCGGACTGGAAAGCGAACCATCTTTGGGTGTCCTTCCTTGCATCTGGCAGAGCTCGCTGAGAAGTTCTCGGGCGGTGGAGCCTCCTTGGCGTCTTCTCTTCCCTCATCGAGGCTCTGTCATGGAAGTGAAGAAGGTACTACCGCGGCACCGATCTGCATCGTCAGGAAGGTTATGCGAAGGGAGGCGAAAAGGGGAGATGCGTTCGAACCATGAGCTCCATCGCCATGGCCTACACCGCCGTCGGTCGCACGGGGATGAGAAGCTTTGGTGCGTCATCCTCTCGCAACAAACTCGCAACCCACATAGGATGTCATCCCAATTAACAATAATGCGCCCAGGTCGGTTTGCGGAGTAGCGGCCCGGTTATGTTGGGCCGTCCGGTGAAGGCGCTATGATGGGGAAAAAGTTATCATGGACACTGGGGTAATCTGGACTCTCAGTAAGTTTGATCTGAGAGTTGAGGATGTTAAATCGCTGTGAGAAGGCGTAGCTAGCTGAGTTTTACTGTTTAGTAATACATATTTCTTCGACTATGAGATTATGCCTTGTGTGCTATCAAACGTCACAAGGTAACTGGGTGATTATAACGATGCTCTACAGGTATCTCCGAAGGTGTTTGTTGGGTTGGCATAGATCGAGATTAGGATTTGTTTTTTTAGAGTACGCCAAAGGCGTATCATATTTTTATAGAAGGCAGAAGACAATTACAAGAAGCTACAACTTATTGCGAACAACAATTGCAGAAGAAACACCACACCGAGATAATCCAAATAAAAGCCTCCGCATACGAGATTAGGATTTATCACTCCGAGTATCGGAGAGGTATCTCTAGGCCCTCTCGGTAATGCACATCATAAGAAGCCTTGCAAGCAAAGTGACTAATGAGTTAGTTACAGGATGATGTATTACGGAACGAGTAAAGAGACTTGTCGGTGAAAAGATTGAACTAGGTATATATGTAGATACCGACGATCGAATCTCGGGCAAGTAACATACCGATGGACAAAGGGAATAACGTATGTTGCCATAACGGTTTGACCGATAAAGATCTTCATAGAATATGTAGGATTCAATATGAGCATCCAGGTTCTGCTATTGGTTATTGACTAGAGATGTGCCTTGGTCATGTCTACATAGTTCCCGAAACTGTAGGGTCCGCACACTTAACGTTCGATGACGATATTGTATTATATGAGTTATGTGATTTGGTGACCGAATGTTGTTCAGAGTCCCGAATGAGATCATAGACATGACGAGGAGTATCGAAATGGTTGAGAGGTAAAGATTGATATATAGGACGATAGTATTCAGACACTGGAAGTGTTCCAGAGTGTATCAGGTATTTATCAAAGTACCGGAGGGGTTACGGGAACCCCCCGGGGGAATATATGGGCCATATGGGCCATGAGAGGGGAGCAAACCAGCCCACAAGGGGTGGCGCGTCCCCCCATGGAAGGAGGTTGAGTGGGAGAAGGGAAAGAGGGGGTTCGGCCCCCCTTTCCTTCTCTCCTTCCCCTTCCCCTTCCCTTTTCCCCCTCCGGCAATTATGGAAGGGGGAGGCCGAACTGGGGAACACCCCAGGTAGGATTCAGCCTACTTGGGGCGCCCCATGCCTGTCTCTCCTCCCCTCCCACCTATATATATGTGGGGAGGGGGCGCCTAGAACACACAACATCAATTGTTAGTTGTGTGCGGCGCCCCCCTCCACAGTTTACATCCCCGGTCATATTCTCGCGGTGCTTAGGCGAAGCCCTGCGTGGATCACTTCACCTTCACCATCACCATGCCGTCGTGCTGACGGAACTCATCTACAACCTCGATATCTTGCTGGATCAAGAAGGCGAGGGACTTCACCGAGTTGAACGTGTGCAGAACTCGAAGGTGTTGTACGTTCGGTACTTGATCGATGGAGCGTGAAGAAAATTCGACTACATCAACCGCGTTGTGAAACGCTTCCGCTTACAGTCTACGAGGGTACGTAGACACACTCCCCCCTCATTTCTATGCATCTACATAGATAGATCATTGCGTGTGCGTAGATTTTTTTTTTGTTTTCCATGCAAGAATTCCCAACAATTTATGCTTCACTTTTTGAAAAAACACAGATTTTTTACTCCATAAGCATAAATGTTCATCATGCAATAGTACACATTTGCCTCACTTTTTGTGAGAAAAGCACGAAAACAGAACTATGGAAGCACAACCTCATTTCACGCAAAAAAACTAGTTTTTTTCATGATAATACATGTCTTATTACTAAAATAAAGATTCAATTACAAGGCACACGTAAACATCGAAATTGCAAGACTGAAAAGATAGGATCACCCTATGCCCAAAAAACACCTGTCGCTCTCCACTAAGGAAAAGGAGACCGATCATCTCTTGACCCGAGCTCGACGCGTCTTCACCGCTGATCAGCAGCTTTACGGACCTCCAAAGTAGTTTTCCTGAAGCAAAACTATTGCCGTTGGAAGAATCAGATAGGGGCAATGTGTCCCGGACACGTCATCGAACTCCAGAACTGACACCCCTGCATGATTACGACGTCGGAGGAGGAAATGAGAACTATCAGCCTACAACCAGAAACCCAGCACAAGATGCACCATCTTCCAATTATCACTTGTGTAGACAACTGTCCGCGTACTCCTGGACGACAAAACCTCCCTGCTCCACCATGACGTCAGAGACAACGCCGGAGCAATGGGGACAGAGCGGAAAAAGAGACACGCCTGATGGATTCGCCACCATCGCCTCGTCGACACCATCCATGAACCCTAACGATGCCGATATGAAGGATCGGCAAATGCACGATGCCATCAACTCTGATACAACGCCATGAAGGGCACCGCCGGGTGTGGGAGTGGAGATGAGACGGATTTATTCATCTGGGCGTCGCTCCCACCACCCCAACGACGCACCACGACCAACTCAAACCCTAACTACAGAGCAGAGGAAGGGGGTCCCCCTCCCTCCTTCCGCCGCAGTAGCAGTCGAAGGGAGAGGGGGCCAACGCTCTGGCCGGTGGAAATCGATGAAAGAAGATCGCCTGGCTCGTGGCGGCGGCTAGGGTAGGAAAAATTGTGAGCTAGAGGCTGGTAAAAAAACTAGTTGCTCCCGTGCTCCGGCACAACTGATATGTATCGCCCATACAATACGTATCACGCAATTGCCCATGTTAGTGGGACGTAGGCCGAGGCACATGTAAACAGTTTTCAGGTCAGTAAACGACATTTTTTCATTACTCTGTTGGTTTTTCATTACTCTGTTGGTTTTCTGGTCGCTTTTATTTTTTGTTTCTAATTTTTCTTTTGTTTTTTAATTCCCCGCCACTACAACTAGTTTGTTGCAAGATCTAGAATCCCCGCAGCGGTGACTGAGAGACACCCGCCACCAGATGCGTCGGTGCCGCCGCCAGTGAGCAAGCTCTAATGTTCCCTTTCCTTGGTCATCAGCCTTCCTCTCTCTCCTCCTCCTTCTTCCCCTTAGTCATCGGCCCACCCCTCTCCCGTCCTCCCTCTCCTCTGTCGTTTGTTACCTTCGCCACCATGGTGTCGTTGCGGAGCTCCCAAGCTCGCAATGGCCACCGCTGATCTCCTCCATGCCAGACCCGACCATCACTGGCCACCTCCGCAACCATGGTGCCGATGCGGAGCTCCCATGCTCGGCATGGCCATCGCCGACCTCCTCCACGCCGGCCCCGACCATCACCGGCTGCCTACGCCGCTGCGACCGTCCTAGTGTTACATTTTTTCTTCTTCTGAAACATCATTGATGTTACAGAGGCACACAGAGGCACGGGTCTGCAAGCTTGCCAGATTGCAACATCTCCAACTTTCTGAAACATTGCCGGTGTTGTGGAGGTGTGGGAGTCGTGAGCTCGCTGATTTGTAACATCCCCGACGTTTCTAGAAACATCACCAGGCCTACGAGCTCACCGAATTGCAACATCATTTGTGTTACTGAAACATAATCTATGTTGCCATCTTGGTGTTTCCGAAACAAAGCTTATATTGCAAGAATGGAACGCCCGCAACCTGACTGATCTTTTAAAAAGATCAGCCGGCAAACGCGTAGCACGACCCATTTTAAAAATAACTAAAAGAAAACCAGAAAAACATACATGGAAGAGAAAATAAAAAACTTAAAAATAATATACAAAAGCTAGTCCATACGCTAGGAGGCTCCAGGAGCTACCTGTACGGAAGTAACGACCTGGCCCAAATCGAGGGACGCGCGCCGTAGCTCGCTGCGAGCGATATATATATCACCGGGCGCCTCAGTGTCTCACTGGTAGCGAGACATAGGGAAGAAGTCTCGCGTCATGGGAGCGTCAAATGGGCCGGTCCAGGTATGCAGGAGGCCACTACGTCGTTTTCTTTTTTCATGTTGTCTCTTTCTTTATTTCCTTTGGATTATACTTTCAAATATTCTGAATAAATAAATTGCAAAAAACACTTTGCATAAATCATTTGACAAAAATGTAAAACAAACATTTGAAAAATGTTAAGTGTGTATCAAGAAATTGTTTTGTAACATCCCAAATTTTCAATTTGGAATGTTATACATAGGTCATCCATGCATATCATATTTTATTGCATTTTCGTTTCGCAATCCTCAAAATCCTAAGTAACTCAAGGACCCTCGGAGAGAGTTGGGGATTTCCCGGTTTTCATATTTGATTTTTATCAAATAATGAAACAAGGATTTTTGATTTTAATTATTTTTCTCTCTGAAAAATATTTCGTATTAAAATATAAGAGAGGAGATAATATGACTTCTCCAAAATAATTGAAATATTGGAGGAATATTAAAATCATTTATTTGATTTTATTTGGATTTTATTTGCATTAGAAAAATTGCACATTTTCAAAATTTCATTTTAGGGCCAAGAAAATGTTCATCTCGTTCTAAATATTTTATTTAGACGGTGAAAATTTGTTTTGGCATTTTTAGATTTTTATTTTATTTTCTAGGATTTTATTTCTGTCGGTGAATTTTTTTTTAAAAAACTCCCCGCGCCCGACTGGGCCGAAGCCCAGCCGAGCCAGGCCGGCCCGCCCGCGCCACCGCCTCCCTCGCCCGCGCTGCCTTGCCCGGCACGAACGCCGAGGAGAGTCCGGCTCGGACTCCTCCCCGGGCGCCCCCTCGCCAAAGCAAGCCGCTGCCGCCCCCCCTTTAAAGCCCGCCACCGAGCCCCCCACCACCACACCACCGCCGCCGCCCGCAGCTGCCCCGCGCCGCCTGCCGCCGCCGCGCCGCCCGCGCCGCCACCGAGCCCCGCCGTCCCGCCGGCCAACCCCGCCTCGTCGGAGCCCCTCGCCGGAGGTACCGCGCCGGATCCGAGCCGTCGGTTTTTTAAGGAACCGTTTGGTTTTTTTAGAAACCCTAGTTCGTTGTTTTTTTAGATCGGTTCGCCGGTTTTTCTCGGTTCTTCTAATTAGCGGACGTTCCTCCGTACGTTCGTTTTAACGAACGGTTTTTGCCCGTTAGTTACAGTTAACGAATGCTCGTTCGTTAGTCTGTTCGTCAGTTTCTTTTATCGGATTAATCCGCGTTTATTCTCGATTGCGATTTCCGATCCGATATTAGTTTTTGTTTATCTTTTCGCTCGTTAGTCGGAATCAGGCGATTCAAGCGCCTAGATTTTCGTCTCGAGATCCTCTTTCTGTTTAACCAACTTGCACAAGTTTTTGCTACTGTAAAATTTGACCTAGGTCCAGATTAGTAAACGGATCTTGTTTCTTTCATCGTTTGAGTTTCGTTGCTCCGTGGGATCTGCTTCCTGCCTTGGTGCGTTGGGTTCGGCCACAGTGGGCTTCTTCTTCCTCTTAGCAGCCATCCTGGGATCAATGCCCGGACGCCCAAGGGCCTTGCGCTTCTCAGCCTCGTTGTAGCCTTGCACACACTTGTCAGCCAGGCTCTTCATGCGCTCACGAGAACCGTGAGCTTCTACACGTTTCTTGAGAAAGGCTTCTTTGAGCTCGTGCAGCATAATCTTGAAGTTCTTCACCTCTTGTACGCTGAGCATGGCCATATGCTTCTTGAACTGAGTTTTCTCAAAGTCAATATTCTGCTTCAGTTCAACAATGCGCGGGGCGATAGCTAACTCTGAAGCTATGGCGCCATGGAAGGCGACACTGAGGCCAATTGGAAGTTGCAGATCTTCGAAGCTGAGGTTGGGCATGTCAAACCACTCATCAATGAAGTTGTGGATGATTGCCATGTCAAAGAGAGTCATATCATTGAAGATTTCTGCTTCTTCTTTGCTCTTGATCAGTTGCTCAAGAGCATCATCTGCCAGATCTTCATCACTGGACAGATCAAAGGCATCATTGCGCAGAATGGCAGCAGCAGTCAGTTCTTGGCTGGTGTGTGGCAGAGGCATCTTGACTCTCTGGGTCTTGGAGATGCGTGACAGATCTTCAGACTGCATGTTGGGTAACGTAGCAGAAATTCAAAAATTTCCTACGTGTCACCAAGATCTATCTATGGAGAAACCAGCAACGAGGGGAGGGAGAGTGCATCTACATACCCTTGTAGATCGCTAAGCGGAAGCGTTCAAGAGAACGGGGTTGATGGAGTCGTACTCGTCGTGATCCAAATCACCGATGATCCTAGTGCCGAACGGACGACACCTCCGCGTTCAACACACGTACAGCCCGGTGACATCTCCCATGCCTTGATCCAGCAAGGAGAGAGGGAGAGGTTGAGGAAGACTCCATCCAGCAGCAGCACAACGGCGTGGTGGTGATGGAGGAGCGTGGCAGTCCTGCAGGGCTTCGCCAAGCACCGCGAGATATGAGGAGAAAGAGAGGGAGGGCTGCACCAACAGGCAGAGATCAGATCGCGTGTTATGGCCAGCCCCAGGCCTCACTATATATAGGGGAGAGGGAGGAGGGTGCGCCCCCGGTTCCCACCCCTAGGGGGGGCGGCAGCCCTAGATGGGAAAGGGGAGGCGGCCAAGATGGGGAGAGAGGGGGGCGCCCCCTAGGGTGGGCCTTAGGCCCATCTAAGCCTAGGGTTTCTCCTTTCTCCTCCTTTGCTGCGCCTTGGGCCTTGTGGGAGGCGCACCAGCCCACTTAGGGGCTGGTCCCTCACCACCCTTGGCCCATGCAAGCCTCCGGGGCATGTGGCCCCACTTGGTGGACCGGTCCGGGACCCTCCCGGTGGTCCCCGTACGTTACCGATAAACCTCGAAACTCTTCCGGTGATCAAAACAGGACTTCCCATATATAAATCTTTACCTCCGGACCATTCCGGAACTCCTCGTGACGTCCGAGATCTCATCCGGGACTCCGAACAACATTCGGTAACCACATACAAACTTCCTTTATAACCCTAGCGTCATCGAACCTTAAGTGTGTAGACCGGGTTCGGGAACCACGCAGACATGACCGAGACACCTCTCCGGCCAATAACCAACAGCGGGATCTGGATACCCATGTTGGCTCCCACATGTTCCACGATGATCTCATCGGATGAACCACGATGTCAAGGACTTAATCAATCCCGTATACAATTCCCTTTGTCTAGCGGTATTGTACTTGCCCGAGATTCGATCATCGGCATCCCTATACCTTGTTCAATCTCGTTACCGGCAAGTCTCTTTACTCGTTACGTAACACATCATCCCGTGATCAACTCCTTGATCACATTGTGCACATTATGATGATGTCCTACCGAGTGGTCCCAGAGATACCTCTCCGTTTACACGGAGTGACAAATCCCAGTCTCGGTTCGTGCCAACCCAACAGACACTTTCGGAGATACCTGTAGTGTACCTTTATAGCCACCCAGTTACGTTGTGACGTTTGGTACACCCAAAGCATTCCTACGGTATCCGGGATTTGCACAATCTCATGGTCTAAGGAAATGATACTTGACATTAGAAAAGCTTTAGCATACGAACTACACGATCTTTGTGCTAGGCTTAGGATTGGGTCTTGTCCATCACATCATTCTCCTAATGATGTGATCCCGTTATCAATGACATCCAATGTCCATGGTCAGGAAACCGTAACCATCTATTGATCAACGAGCTAGTCAACTAGAGGCTTACTAGGGACATGGTGTTGTCTATGTATCCACACATGTATCTGAGTTTCCTATCAATACAATTATAGCATGGATAATAAACGATTATCATGAACAAGGAAATATAATAATAACTAATTTATTATTGCCTCTAGGGCATATTTCCAACAGTCTCCCACTTGCACTAGAGTCAATAATCTAGTTCACATTGCCATGTGATTAACACTCACAGGTCACATCGCCATGTAACCAACATCCAAAGAGTTTACTAGAGTCAATAATCTAGTTCACATCACTATGTGATTAACACTCAATGAGTTCTGGGTTTGATTCATGTTGCTTGTGAGAGAGGTTTTAGTCAACGGGTCTGAACCTTTCAGATCCGTGTGTGCTTTACAAATCTTCATGTCATCTCCTAGATGCAGCTACCACGCTCTATTTGGAGCCATTTCAAATAACTGTTCTACTTGGAGTTATTCTAAATTGTTGCTCCATTATACGTATCCGGTATCTCTACTCAGAGCTATCCGGATAGGTGTTAAGCTTGCATCATCGTAACTCTTTACGTCGAACTCTTTATCACCTCCATAACCGAGAAAATTCCTTAGTCCACTAGTTACTAAGGATAACTTTGACCGCTGTACTGTGATCCATTCCGGGATCACTCTTGTACCCCTTGACTGACTCATGGCAAGGCACACTTCAGGTGCGGTACACAGCATAGCATACTGTAGAGCCTATGTCTTAAGCATAGGGGACGACCTTCGTCCTTTCTCTCTATTCTACCGTGGTCGAGCTTTAAGTCTTAACTTCATACCTTACAACTCGGGCAAGAACTCCTTCTTTGACTGATCCATCTTGAACACCTTCAAGATCATGTCAAGGAATGTGCTCATTTGAAAGTACCATTAAGCGTTTTGATCTATCCTTATAGATCTCGATGCTCAATGTTCAAGTAGCTTAATCCAGGCTTTCCATTGAAAAACACTTTTCCAAATAACCCTATATGCTTTCCAGAAATTCTACGTCATTTCTGATCAACAATATGCCAACAACATATATTCATCAGAAATTCTATAGTGCTCCCACTCACTTCTTTGGAAATACAAGTTTCCCATAAACTTTGTATTCAGCCAAAATCTTTGATCATCTCATCAAAGCATACATTCCAACTCCGAGATGCTTACTCTAGTCCTTAGAAGGATTGCTGGAGCTTTGCTTACTTATTAGCATCTTTCAGGATTGACAAAACCTTCTGGTTGTATCACATACAACCTTTCCTCAAGAAAATGTCGAGGAAACAATGCTTTGACATCCTATCTGCAAGATTTCATAAATAATGCAGTAGTTGCTAATATAATTCCAACAGACTCTTAGCATCGCTACAAGTGAGAAAGTCTCACCGTAGTCAACTCCTTGAACTTGTCGGGAAACTTCTTAACGACAAGTCGAGCTTTCTTAATGGTGACACTTACCATCATTGTCTGTCTTCCTTTTTAAAATCCATCTGTACTCAACAGCCTTACGACCATTAAGTAGTTCTTCCAAAGTCTACACTTTGTTTTCATATATGGATCCTCTCTCGGATTATATGGCCTCGAGCCATTTATCGGAATCCGGGCCCACCATCGCTTCTCCATAGCTCGTAGGTTCATTGTTGTCTAGCAACATGACTTCCAAGACAGGATTACGTACCACTCTGAAGTAGTACGCATCCTTGTCATCCCACGAGGTTTGGTAGTGACTTGATCTGAAGTTTCATGATCACTATCATAAGCTTCCACTTCAATTGGTGTAGGTGCCACAGGAACAACTCCCTGTGCCCTGCCACACACTAGTTGAAGAGACGGTTCAATAACCTCATCAAGTCTCCACCATCCTCCCACTCAATTCTTTCGAGAGAAACTTTTCCTCGAGAAAGGACCCGATTCTAGAAACAATCCCTTATTGCTTTTGAATCTGAGACAGGAGGTATACCAACTGTTTTTGGGTGTCCTATGAAGATGCATTTATCCGCTTTGGGTTCGAGCTTATCAGCCTGAAACTTTTCACATAAGCATCGCAGCCCCAAACTTTTAAGAAATGACAGCTTAGGTTTCTCTAAACCATAGTTCATACGGTGTCATCTCATCGGAATTACGTGGTGCCCTATTTAAAGTGAATGTGGTTGTCTCTAATGCCTAACCCATAAACTATCGTGGTAATTCGATAAGAGACATCATGGTATGCATCATATCCAATAGGGTGCAGTTATGATGTTCGGACACACCATCACACTATGGTGTTCCAGGCTGTATTAGTTGTGAAACAATTTCCACAATGTCTTAATTCTGTGCCAAACTCATAATTCAGATATTCATCTCTATGATCATATCATAGATCTTTTATCCTCTTGTCACGATGATCTTTCAACTTCACCATGAAATTACTTGAACCTTTCAATAATTCAGACTCGTGATTCATCAAGTAAATATACTCAACATCTACTCAAATCATCTGTGAAGTAAGAACATAACGATATCCACTACATGCCTCAGCACTCATTGGACTGCACACATCAAAATGTATTACTTCCAACAAGTTGCTTTCTAGTTCCATTTTACTGAAAACGAGGCTTTTAGTCATCTTGCCCATGTGGTATGATTTGCATGTCTCAAGTGATTCAAAATCAAGTGAGTCCAAATGGTCCATTTGCATGGAGTTTCTTCATGCATATACACCAATAGACATGGTTCGCATGTCTCAAACTTTTCAAAAATGAGTGAGTCCAAAGATCCATCAACATGGAGCCTCTTCATGCGTTTTATACCAATATTACTTACGTGGCAGTGCCACAAGTAGGTGGTACTATCATTACTATATTTTGGCATGAACATGTGTATCACTACGATCGAGATTCAATAAACCATTCATTTTAGGTGTAAGACCATTGAAGGTATTATTCAAATAAACAGAGTAACCATTATTCTCTTTAAATGAATAACCGTATTGCGATAGACATAATCCAATCATGTCTATGCTCAACGCAAACACCAATCTCGATGGTAGAGGGAGCGTGCGATGCTTGATCATATCAACATTGGAAACACTTCCAACACATATCGTCAGCTCACCTTTAGCTAGTCTCCGTTTATTCCATAGCTTTTATTTCAAGTTACTAACACTTAGCAACCGAACCGGTATCTAATACCCTGGTGCTACTAGGAGTACTAGTAAAGTACACATCAACACAATGTATATCCAATATACTTCTATCGACCTTGCCAGCCTTCTAATCTACCAAGTATCTAGGGTAATTCTGCTCCAGTGTTGTTCCCCTTATTACAGAAGCACTTAGTCTCGGGTTTGGGTTCAACCTTGGGTTTCTTCACCAGAGCAGCAGCTGAATTGCCGTTTCATGAAGTATCCCTTCTTGCCCTTGCCCTTCTTGAAACTAGTGGTTTCACCAACCATCAACAATTGATGCTCCTTCTTGATTTCTACTTTGGTGTCAAACATCACGAATATCTCAAGGATCATCATATATGTCCCTGATATATTATAGTTCATCACGAAGCTCTAGCAGCTTGGTGGCAATGACTTTGGAGAAACATCACTGTCTCATCTGGAAGATCAACTCCCACTCGATTCAAATGATTGATGTACTCAGACAATCTGAGCACAAGCACAACAATTGAGCTTTTCTCCCTTAGTTTGCAGGCTAAGAAAATCGTCGGAGGTCTTATACCTCTTGACGTGGGCACGAGCCTGAAATCCCAATTTCAGTCCTTGGAACATCTCATATGTTTTGCGACGTTTCAAAAACCGTCTTCGGTGCCTCAACTCTAAACCGTTGAACTGAACTATCACGTAGTTATCAAAACGTGTATGTCAGATGTTCGCAACATCCACAGACGACGTTCGAGGTTCAGCACACTGAGCGGTGCATTAAGGACATAAGCCTTCTATGAAGCAATGAGGACAATCCTCGGTTTACGGACCTAGTCCGCATAATTGCTACTATCAACTTTCAACTAAATTTTCTCTAGGAACATATCTAAACAGTAGAACTAAAGCGCGAGCTACGACATAATTTGCAAAATGCTTTTTGACTATGTTCAGGATAAATAAGTTCATCTTATAAACTCCCACTCAGATAGACATCCCTCTAGTCATCTAAGTGATTACATGATCCGAGTCAACTAGGCCGTGTCCGATCATCACGTGAGACGGACTAGTCATCATCGGCGAACATCTTCATGTTGATCGTATCTACCATACGACTCATGCTCGACCTTTCGGTCTCTTGTGTTCCGAGGCCATGTATGTACATGCTAGGCTCGTCAAGTTAACCCTAAGTGTTTTGCATGTGTAAAACTGTCTTACACCCGTTGTATGTGAACGTAAGGATCTATCACACCCGATCATCACGTGGTGCTTTGAAACGACGAACTTTAGCAACGGTGCACAGTTAGGGGAGAACACATTCTTGAAATTGTAATGAGGGATCATCTTATTTACTACCGTCGTTCTAAGCAAATAAGATGTATTAAACATGATAAACATCACATGCAATCAAATAATAGTGACATGATATGGCCAATATCATATAGCTCCTTTGATCTCCATCTTGGGGCTCCATGATCATCTTGTCACCGGCATGACACCATGATCTCCATCATCATGATCTCTATCATCGTGTCTTCATGAAGTTGTCTCGTCAACTATTACTTCTACTACTATAGCTAATGGTTAGCAATAAAGTAAAGTAATTACATGACGTTTATGTTGACACGCAGGTCATAAATAAATTAAGACAACTCCTATGGCTCCTGCCGGTTGTCATACTCATCGACATGCAAGTCGTGATTCCTATTACAAGAACATGATCAATCTCATACATCACATATATCATTCATCACATCGTTTTGGCCATATCACATCACATAGCATACCCTACAAAAACAAGTTAGACGTCCTCTAATTGTTGTTTGCATGTTTTACGTGGCTGCTATGGGTTTCTAGCAAGAACGTTTCTTACCTACGCAAAGACCACAACGTGATATGCCAATTGCTATTTACCCTTCATAAGGACCCTTTTCATCGAATCCGATCCGACTAAAGTGGGAGAGACAGACACCCGCTAGCCACCTTATGCAACTAGTGCATGTCAGTCGGTGGAACCAGTCTCACGTAAGAGTACGTGTAAGGTCGGTCCGGGCCGCTTCAGCCCACAATACCGTCAAAACAAGATTGGACTAGTAACGGTAAGCATATTGAACAAAATCAACGCCCACAACTACTTTGTGTTCTACTCGTGCATAGAATCTACGCAATAGACCTAGCCCTGATACCTTTAGGTCTCTTGTGTTCCGAGGCCATGTCTGTACATGCTAGGCTCTGATACCACTGTTGGGTAACGTAGCAGAAATTCAAAAATTTCCTACGTGTCACCAAGATCTGTCTATGGAGAAACCAACAACGAGGGGAGGGAGAGTGCATCTACTTACCCTTGTAGATCGCTAAGCGGAAGCATTCAAGAGAACGGGGTTGATGGAGTCGTACTCGTCGTGATCCAAATCACCGATGATCCTAGTGCCGAACGGACGACACCTCCGCGTTCAACACACGTACAGCCCGGTGACGTCTCCCATGCCTTGATCCAGCAAGGAGAGAGGGAGAGGTTGAGGAAGACTCCATCCAACAGCAGCACAACGGCGTGGTGGTGATGGAGGAGCGTGGCAATCCTGCAGGGCTTCGCCAAGCACCGCGAGATATGAGGAGAAAGAGAGGGAGGGCTGCACCAACAGGCAGAGATCAGATCGCGTGTTATGGCCAGCCCCAGGCCTCACTATATATAGGGGAGAGGGAGGAGGGTGCGCCCCCTCTAGGGTTCCCACCCCTAGGGGGGCGGCAGCCCTAGATGGGAAAGGGGAGGCGGCCAAGAGGGGGAGAGAGGGGGCGCCCCCTAGGGTGGGCCTTAGGCCCATCTAAGCCTAGGGTTTCCCCTCTCTCCTCCTTTGCTGCGCCTTGGGCCTTGTGGGAGGCGCACCAGCCCACTTAGGGGCTGGTCCCTCACCACCCTTGGCCCATGCAAGCCTCCGGGGCATGTGGCCCCACTTGGTGGACCCCCGGGACCCTCCCGGTGGTCCCGGTACGTTACCGATAAACCCCGAAACTCTTCCGGTGACAAAACAGGACTTCCCATATATAAATCTTTACCTCCGGACCATTCCGGAACTCCTCGTGACGTCCGGGATCTCATCCGGGACTCCGAACAACATTCGGTAAACACATACAAACTTCCTTTATAACCCTAGCGTCATCGAACCTTAAGTGTGTAGACCCTACGGGTTCGGGAACCATGCAGACATGACCGAGACACCTCTCCGGCCAATAACCAACAGCGGGATCTGGATACCCATGTTGGCTCCCACATGTTCCACGATGATCTCATCGGATGAACCACGATGTCAAGGACTTAATCAATCCCGTATACAATTCCCTTTGTCTAGCGGTATTGTACTTGCCCGAGATTCGATCGTCGGTATCCCTATACCTTGTTCAATCTCGTTACCGGCAAGTCTCTTTACTCGTTGCATAACACATCATCCCGTGATCAACTCCTTGATCACATTGTGCACATTATGATGATGTCCTACCGAGTGGGCCCAGAGATACCTCTCCATTTACACGGAGTGACAAATCCCAGTCTCGATTCGTGCCAACCCAACAGACACTTTCGGAGATACCTGTAGTGTACCTTTATAGCCACCCAGTTACGTTGTGACGTTTGGTACACCCAAAGCATTCCTACGGTATCCGGGAGTTGCACAATATCATGGTCTAAGGAAATGATACTTGACATTAGAAAAGCTTTAGCATACGAACTACACGATCTTTGTGCTAGGCTTAGGATTGGGTCTTGTCCATCACATCATTCTCCTAATGATGTGATCCCGTTATCAATGACATCCAATGTCCATGGTCAGGAAACCGTAACCATCTATTGATCAACGAGCTAGTCAACTAGAGGCTTACTAGGGACATGGTGTTGTCTATGTATCCACACATGTATCTGAGTTTCCTATCAATACAATTATAGCAAGGATAATAAACGATTATCATGAACAAGTAAATATAATAATAACTAATTTATCATGTTGTCTCTTTCTTTATTTCCTTTGGATTATACTTTCAAATATTCTGAATAAATAAATTGCAAAAAACACTTTGCATAAATCATTTGACAAAAATGTAAAACAAACATTTGAAAAATGTTAAGTGTGTATCAAGAAATTGTTCTGTAACATCCCAAATTTTCAATTTGGAATGTTATACATAGGTCATCCATGCATATCATATTTTATTGCATTTTCGTTTCGCAATCCTCAAAATCCTAAGTAACTCAAGGACCCTCGGAGAGAGTTGGGGATTTCCCGGTTTTCATATTTGATTTTTATCAAATAATGAAACAAGGATTTTTGATTTTAATTATTTTTCTCTCTAAAAAATATTTCATATTAAAATATAAGAGAGGAGATAATATGACTTCTCCAAAATAATTGAAATATTGGAGGAATATTAAAATCATTTATTTGATTTTATTTGGATTTTATTTGCATTAGAAAAATTGCACATTTCCAAATTTCATTTTAGGGCCAAGAAAATGTTCATCTCGTTCTAAATATTTTATTTAGACGGTGAAAATTTGTTTTGGCATTTTTAGATTTTTATTTTATTTTCTAGGATTTTATTTCTGTCGGCGAATTTTTTTAAAAAAAACTCCCCGCGCCCGACTGGGCCGAAGCCCAGCCGAGCCAGGCCGGCCCGCCCGCGCCACCGCCTCCCTCGCCCGCGCCGCCCTGCCCAGCACGAACGCCGAGGAGAGTCCGGCTCGGACTCCTCCCCGGGCGCCCCCTCGCCAAAGCAAGCCGCTGCCGCCCCCCCTTTAAAGCCCGCCACCGAGCCCCCCACCACCACACCACCGCCGCCGCCCGCAGCTGCCCCGCGCCGCCTGCCGCCGCCGCGCCGCCACCGAGCCCCGCCGTCCCGCCGGCCAACCCCACCTCGCCGGAGCCCCTCGCCGGAGGTACCGCGCCGGATCCGAGCCGTCGGTTTTTTAAGGAACCGTTTGGTTTTTTTAGAAACCCTAGTTCGTTGTTTTTTTAGATCGGTTCGCCGGTATTTCTCGGTTCTTCTAATTAGCGGACGTTCCTCCGTATGTTCGTTTTAACGAACGGTTTTTGCCCGTTAGTTACAGTTAACGAACGCTCGTTCGTTAGTCTGTTCGTCAGTTTCTTTTATCGGATTAATCTGCGTTTATTCTCGATTGCGATTTCCGATCCGATCTTAGTTTTTGTTTATCTTTTCGCTCGTTAGTCGGAATCAGGCGATTCAAGCGCCTAGACTTTCGTCTCGAGATCCTCTTTCTGTTTAACCAACTTGCACAAGTTTTTGCTACTGTAAAATTTGACCTAGGTCCAGATTAGTAAACGGATCTTGTTTCTTTCATCGTTTGAGTTTCGTTGCTCCGTGGGATCTGCTTCCTGCCTTGGTGCGTTGGGTTCGGCCACAGTGGGCTTCTTCTTCCTCTTAGAAGCCATCCTGGGATCAATTCCCGGACGCCCAAGGGCCTTGCGCTTCTCAGCCTCGTTGTAGCCTTGCACACACTTGTCAGCCAGGCTCTTCATGCGCTCACGAGAACCGTGAGCTTCTGCACGTTTCTTGAGAAAGGCTTCTTTGAGCTCGTGCAGCATAATCTTGAAGTTCTTCACCTCTTGCACGCTGAGCATGGCCATATGCTTCTTGAACTGAGTTTTCGCAAAGTCAATATTCTGCTTTAGTTCAACAATGCGCGGGGCGATAGCTAACTCTGAAGCTATGGCGCCATGGAAGGCGACACTGAGGCCAATTGGAAGTTGCAGATCTTCGAAGCTGAGGTTGGGCATGTCAAACCACTCATCAATGAAGTTGTGGATGATTGTCACATCAAAGAGAGGCAGATCATTGAAGATTTCTGCTTCTTCTTTGCTCTTGATCAGTTGCTCAAGAGCATCATCTGCCAGATCTTCATCACTGGACAGATCAAAGGCATCATTGCACAGAATGGCAGCAGCAGTCAGTTCTTGGCTGGTGTGTGGCAGAGGCATCTTGACTCTCTGGGGCTTGGAGATGCGTGACAGATCTTCAGACTGCACACTGTCTTCAGGAGGTGTAGTAGCCAGTGGCTTCGCCCGTGAAATTTTCGGTGGAGCAGCTGATCTTGAAGCCTTAGCCTTCTTTGGCTTCTGCGGCTTTGGAGTAGGGGCTGGGGCTTCATCAGTGTCAGCATCATTATCAGAAGGATCCACTTTGGCACCTAGAACAGAAATGTGAGTAATGAGGCCATCCAGGTTGTAGACCAAACCGATGACATTGGGTTCTGCATCACGTGTGCCGTCAGTACAGGGAGCAGAGGGACCAGGGTTGAAGTCTAGTCCCAAAGACTTCTTGTTCTACTTCGCTGAGTTCTTGGCAAACTGGAAGTTGCTCTTGAACAGATTGTCGTCACGACACCATAGTAGTGATGATGGGTGTGCGTCTGTAGGCTGTGGTCCACGGACCATGCAGGGATAGAAGCCTTGTTCAATGGCTTCAACTCTGGACCTGGGTTGAAGATTTTTGTATAGGATGTCTCCCCAAGGTCGCTTGATGGCATTTTTCTCAGCATATTCCTGGGTCACAAACCGGTATTTGAACCATTGTTCTGCCCAATATCTTCGAATCCATTGGATTCGGGTCTTGCACTGATTATAATCCTCTTCAGGATCTGTCTTGTAAAGCTCTGAGAGGTCATCAGGCAAATCTCTTAATGTTCCCCCACGACGCTGTCTGCCTCCCTTCCTTGCAGATATCTCTATAGCCATAAACACTTTAAACTGAATCGCTTCAACACGTTCAAAGGCTTCAGAGGCTTTCGCTTGCTGGACAAACAGGAACTGGCTTCGGGAGAATTTATATGATGCTGTAAGAATTCTGCAAATGAATGCAAACTATGAGAACCAAGGAATTCTCCCACGGACATGTACCTGTGACAGCATTAAGGTGCGAGGGAAGGGGAAGAGGTCATATGCATTCTCAGAAGATTTTGAAGATAAATCAGTTTAGAAGACATTGACCTCATCGTGCGAAGACATTCACTCATAGATATGGAGTTGGTTCCAGATTTGTACGAATCCAGAGATCAGTACAAGTGAGGAATCTAACTACTTTGTGAAGCATAAGTGAACATACTAGGCATAATATGAGATGTAGTATGAAGTGGATCCAACATGTGTGAACAAAAACTACTTATGGTAGAAAGTGACGAATCTGTAGGATCAAAGGGGCCGTAAAAAGGAGGTTTTTATTTACCACACAAGGAACTGCTAGACGGAGTGGAAGAGGAGGCCGAGCAGTTCGATCGCCCGTGCCCTAACTTGGCGATGGAGGACACCTACGGCGACGGCGGAGAGGACGATGTCCGCGGTCGGCGTGAAAACGGCGTCGGAGAGGTTGCGGCAGCTAAGCGCTTTGTCGCCGGCGTCGTCGAGTGCTAGCAGTGGCGCTAGGGTTCATGCGAGAGTGGAAGAAGAGATAATGACTGTGGTGTGGCGTGTATTTATAGGGACAGGGATGGCTTAGTGTTATTACACAGGTGCCCCTGGCGATTCACATCTGAGGAACACGTGGCCATCATGCAGCATATCGGAGGTTGTTCCACGTCCCACGCACACCTGGATTATCGGGTGGTCGTTCCCACTTCTCTAGGTTTCAGGTGAAGGAATTAGCATTGAAAGCGGACTTAATGTTTGTCTCTGTATCTTCTGCTGACAAGGACGCAGAGAAGACATTTGACAGTTTCAAGAGAATGCATATGATTTGGAGAGATAGAGTTTGAGATAGAATGCATAGAGAGGTTAGGGTCCGATCACATTCACTTAGTTCAAAAGATTCAACAAGAAGACATAGCTATAAGTGAATGCTGTAGAGGATAGAACACTAGTATATATGTATATAATCAACATAGTGAAGATAATCATGAAGACATGTTGAGATTGAAGCCAAACCAAATGTGAAGACATAGCAAATGTAACGCCATGAGTGAAACACTTCAAACAGAACATTTGGTGGTGGCGTTACCCACCGTATAGGAAGTGTTAGACCCAGACACGGCGCACAACTATCGTGGCGCTCCGAGGTCAAATTCCTCAGTAATGTATTCACACTTAGAATGCATGTCTTCATTGATTGAAGATATACTTTGCTTCGTGTGTTGCACATCTAAGTCATTAATATGCATAAGTGTTAGGATGTGTGCCTGATCACAGGACATTTGAGGATTCCAAGATATTTAGCTCACACCGTAACTTGCAAAATCTCTTCTCATCCAAGGGCTTGGTGAAGATATCTGCCAATTGCTCTTCAGTGTTGACGTGTATGATATCAATATCTTCCTTCACAACATGATCTCTGAGAAAGTGATGACGAATCTCAATGTGCTTTGTCTTCGAGTGCTGAACTGGGTTGTTGGCAATCTTGATGGCGCTTTCGTTGTCGCAGTAGAGTGGCACTTGCTTCAGATGAATGCCATAGTCTTTGAGTGTTTGCTTCATCCACAGAAGCTGAGCGCAGCAAGATCCAGCAGCAATGTATTCAGATTCAGCAGTGGAGAGAGATACACAGTTTTGCTTCTTTGAAGACCAACATACAAGTGATCGTCCCAGAAAATGACATGTGCCTGATGTAGACTTGCGATCAACCTTGTCACGAGCATAATCAGCATCCGAGAATCCAACTAGATCAAACTCTGAGCCCTTTGGATACCATAATCCTAGAGTTGGGGTGTAAGCCAAATATCAAAGAATTCGCTTCACAGCTAAGTGATGCGATTCCTTTGGTGCCGCTTGGAATCGAGCACACATGCAAACACTAAGCATAATATCTGGCCTAGATGCACATAGATAAAGTAAAGAACCAATCATGGAGCGGTATACCTTTTGATCGAACTCTTTACCATTGTCGTCGGGACCCAGATGATGTTTGGCTGGCATTGGTGTTGTGAAGCCTTTGCAGTCTTGCATACCGAACTTCTTCAGGCAGTCTTTGAGATACTTCTCTTGAGATATAAAGATGCCGTTGCGTTGCTGTCGTATTTGAAGACCAAGGAAGAACTTTAGATCTCCCATCATGGACATCTGGTATTGCTCTTGCATCATATATCCAAACTCTTCACTATATTTCTGATTGGTGCAGCCGAAGATAATGTCATCCACATATATTTGGCACACAAACAGTTCACCATCATATGTCTTCGTGAAGAGAGTGGGGTCGAGAGAACCAGGTGTGAAGCCTTTGCTCTTCAGGAAGTATTTGAGTGTGTCATACCAAGCCCGAGGGGCTTGTTTGAGGCCATACAGTGCCTTGTTGAGCTTGTATACCATGTCAGGATGCTTTGGATCTTGAAAGCCAGGCAGTTGTGCAACATACACTTTTTCTTCAATCTTGCCATTGAGAAATGCGCTCTTCACATCCATTTGATATAGAAGTATGTTATGATGATTTGCATAGGCCAGCAGTATGCGTATGGCTTCAAGTCGAGCCACAGGAGCAAATGTGGCGACCCGACCCGAATGGATCAAGTCTACTGTGCTCGGGTGTCATCCCTGGATCAGTAATGCTCACACCACACAGTACATCGAAGGATTTATAGCAGAGTGGCAATCACACACTTATTACATCGTTGTCTCAAAGAGAACTTATTACAATAAAAATGGCTTAAGGCCATCTAATGACGATAACAGCGGAAGACTTAGAAAATAAATGGGTCCATCAACTCCAACGGCATCACTGAGTATAGAACCACGACCTAAAAGCACCTCAATCGTCGTCTGAAAAGTCTGCAACATGAGAAGTTGCAGCCCGAAAATGGGTCAGCACATGGAATATACTGGCAAAGTAACACATAGAGAGTAATGGAATGAAACAGCTATACTACATGCATATATGGCTGGTGGAAAGCTCTATGGTTACAGTTTTGCGTAAAGCCAGTTTTTCCCTACTGCAAAGGAATAAATTTATTTAACTATCATGGTGGTTGTTAAACATTGAGAATGGTTGACAGCATTCTCAATCCCAATTAAAAATAATTAAAACCCAACAACATAAATTAGAAGTAACATGTTGAGATTCACACGATATTCAAGTACTAGATACTCAAGTTGTCCATAACCGGGGACACGGCTAATCATGATTAGTTTGTACACTCTACAGAGGTTTGCGCACTTTTCCCCACATGACTCGATCGCCTCCGTTTGTTTTCTCGTACTACATGGTGTTTGAGAAACGGATGACCGAGACACAGTCTTTCAGAAGCGCTAGCACCTTACATGTGGGGTAGACCGTACCACCTATAACCCCTACATCTGCTAGTCCACCCCATAAGAGTTCGCACAACTTAGTCAACTATGCCAGAGCCCATAATGGCATGTGGCTGCACACGGAAGTTTCTAGCATGAAAGATCTTATGATCCCTTTGAGCCTGGGTGGCGGTCCGAAAAAAAAACAGGCAAGTCCTGATAGACATCAGGTGCCTCAATCCACCCATATGTGTGTTTAAGTTGCCACCTTAGATAAACCATTAAAATTATCAACTCACATCTGTCATGTATATCACTCACCCAATCCACGTCTACTAGCATAGCATGGCGTAATAAGCAAACGTAGAAGTAACTCCCAAGGGTTTGATAATAATACAGGTAATAGGTACTACCTCATCTACTTCCCATCCCACAATTTAATTAGATCCTAATCATGCAATGTGAGAGGATTGATCTAATGCAATAAAACATGGGTTGTAGAAAAGGTATGATCAAAGTGTTACTTGCCTTGCTGATGATCCGCGAGTCCTAGGGTTTCGAAGTAACAGGCGGCGCAATCCGGGTAATCTATCGCAGACAAACAACAAGCATACAATAAGTACTCATCTAATGCACAGGTAAAACTCGAACAAGAGAACGAACCAGGTAGTTCAACTTAAGAACTCTGGTTGCACAGAAAGAAAGAACCGAACAAAGAAACAAACGGCGAAAGAAAACAACTCGGTTCTAGCAAGTTGAAACTAGGTCAAATTTTACCAGGGCAAAAACTTGTTTAAGTTGATTAGACGAAACGGTGGTTTCGAAACGAAACTCCAGGCGCTTGAATAACCTGATTCCGATAAACGAGCGAAAAGATAAACTAGAACAAAGATCGGATCTGAGATCACGATCGTGGAAAAGACGCGGAATAAATCCGACGAGAAGAAAAAGAAGAACTGTTAAACGAACGGACGTCGTTAACCTAGAAGAATCCGGTGATCACGTTTGTTAGGACGAACGGTCCGGCGAACGGTCCAAAGACAACTAAATCGGAAAAGAAAACGAATCCGATCTAGGGTTTCGGAAAAGAAAACCGAACGAAAAACCGATCTAGAAAACCGGAGCGGTTTAGAAAAGAACCGGAAAGAAAAGGAATCGGAAGAGAAGAAAAGAATCGGAACGATTAGAAGAAAACGATCCGAGGACGAAAAAGAAAGGCGCGGCTACCTTGGCGAGGTTCCGGCGAGCGGGGCTCCGGCGGCGGCGGCGTAGGGCGGCGGCGGCGTGGTGACGCAGGGCGGCGGCGCGGCGTGGGGTGGGGTGTGGGGCGCGGCGTGGGGTGGGGCTCTAGGCTTTGGGTTTGATGATTTAGAAGGGGGGTGCTTGGGTATTTATATTGGGGAGGGGTGAGGAGACTTGGGGTAGGGGACAAGAAATAAAGTAGGAAAAGGAAAACGAAACAAAGGAAAGGGGCTAAGAATCCTACTAGGATTCGGCTAAGAGGCAAGAGGCGGCGGCTGCCTGGCTGCCTGCGCCTGGCGCTGGCGCGCGTGCGGGGCTGGGGTGGCCGGCTGGCTGGGCCTTTGGCCCGGCTGGCCTGCGGGGTTTTTTTTTATATAAACGGTTCAGCGCGCAGAAAAAAAAACAAAAGGAGATCTAAACGAACTCCGAAAAACCTAAAGTAAATTTTCCCCGACTCCTAAAAATGAGCCGAACAAAATGAACTTTTCTCTGGGCCTAAAATGCAATTTTCGAAAACGCGCATTTTTCCCTATCCAAATAAAATGCAAATAAACACCGGCAAACAAAATTTTGATCTATTTATTAAATCTTCATTTTTCCTAAATTTGGGAACGTCATATTATTCCCTCTCTTATATTTTTGATACCGGAAAAATTATTGAAGATAAAATAAATAATTCAAATGATCCTATTTTCAAAATTTGAGAAAACTCAAATATGAAAATAACGAAATCTCCAACTCTCTCCGAAGGTCCTTGAGTTGCGTGAAATTTCTAGGATCAACCAAAATGCATGAAAATATGATATGCATGATGATCTAGTGTATAACATTCCAAATTGAAAATTTGGGATGTTACAAACCTACCCCCCTTAAGATGAATCTCGCCCTCGAGATTCGGGTTGGCTAGAAAATAGGTGAGGGTGGTCCTTGAGCAAATCTTCTTCTCTTTCCCAGGTGGCTTCATCTTCTGAGTGGTGGTTCCACTGAACTTTGCAAAACTTGATAACCTTGCTGCGAGTAACTCTACTGGCAAACTCTAGAATCTTGACTGGCTTCTCCTCATATGTTAAGTCGTCCTTCAACTGAATCGCTTCGAGTGGCACGGTATCTCTTAGCGGTATCTCTGCCATCTCGGCGTGACATTTCTTCAGCTGAGAAACATGGAATACATCATGAACTCCTGACAGTCCCTCTGGTAATTCCAACTTATAAGCGACTTCTCCCATACGTTTCAAGATCTTAAACGGTCCAACGAAACGCGGTGCTAACTTTCCCTTAACTCCAAAGCGCTTAACTCCTCGAAGTGGAGATACTCGGAGATAAACTCTGTCTCCGGTTTCGTAAACTGTCTCCTTGCGTTTAGAATCTGCGTAGCTCTTCTGCCTGGACTGGGCTACCTTGAGCCTATCGCGAATCAACTTAACTTTCCGTTCAGACTCCTTAATCAAATCTGGTCCAAAGAATTGACGGTCTCCAACTTCATTCCATGACAACGGTGTCCTGCACCTCCTTCCGTATAACGCTTAGAAAGGTGCCATCTTCAAACTGGTTTTGTAACTGTTGTTATAAGAAAACTCCGCATACGGCAAGTTATCGTCCCAACTAGATCCATAATCTAGTGCACAAGCTCTCAGCATATCTTCCAAAATCTGATTGACTCTCTCGGTCTGTCCATCTGTCTGCGGGTGAAAAGCTGTGCTGAACTCTAGTCTGGTCCCTAAAGTTTCATGCAATTGATTCCAAAACTTTGAGGTAAATTGGGTTCCTCTATCTGATACGATACTCCTCGGAACTCCATGCAAACAAATGATTCTATTCATGTATATCTTTGCCAACTTAGCACTGGTGTAAGTGGTCTTAACTGGAATAAAATGTGCTACCTTCGTCAAACGATCAAATACTACCCATACCGAGTCATAGCCTGATTTTGTCCTGGGTAGTCCTGTGATAAAATCCATGCCTATCTTATCCCACTTCCATTCGGGTATCGGCAACGGTTGTAACAATCCTGCTAGCTTCTGATGCTCTCCCTTTACTCTCTGACACACGTCACAAACTGCTACATAGGCTGCAATATCCTTCTTCATTCCGGTCCACCAGAATGTTTCCTTTAAATCCAAATACATCTTGGTATTTCCTGGGTGAATCGAATACGGTGAATCATGTGCCTCTTGCAAAATCCACTTCCTGATCTCCGGGTCATTGGGCACATAAACACGGTCCTCAAACCATAAGGTATCGTGCTCATCCTCACGAAATCCCTTCGCTTTTCCTTTGCTTAGTTTCTCCTTTATAGCAGCAATCTCCTTGTCAGATTTCTGAGCTTCTCTGATCTTATCCATCAATGTTGACTGAATCTCCAATGCTGCTACATAGCCTCTCGGAACTATTTCCAAACATAGCTCACGAAAATTTTCTGCTAACTCCTTGGGTATTTTTCCCGTCACTAGGGTGTTGACATGGCTCTTACGGCTCAATGTGTCAGCTACTACATTAGCTTTTCCGGGATGGTAATGCAATCTCATATCATAATCCTTGATGAGCTCCAACCATCTCCTTTGTCTGAGGTTCAACTCCTTCTGCGTGAAAATGTACTTCAAACTCTTGTGATCCGTGTACACCTCACAATGATTTCCAATGAGGAAATGTCTCCACGTCTTCAATGCATGCACTACGGATGCTAACTCCAAATTATGCGTGGCATAATTCAACTCATGAGGCTTCAGTTGTCGTGAAGCATACGAAACAACTCTTCCTTCCTGCATAAGTACTGCTCCAAGTCCTCGACGTGAAGCGTCGCAATACACCTCATAATCCTTGGTCTGATCTGGCAAAATCAATATTGGTGAGGTGAGGAAACTAGCCTCACATTCCTCAGTCCATTTGAACTTAGTATCCTTCTTCAACAACTCCGTCATAGGCTTCGCAATCTTTGAGAAATTCTCAATGAATCTCCGGTAGTATCCTGCGAGTCCAAGAAAACTTCGGATATCTCCAACTGTTGTTGGTGCTTCCCATTCGGTTACGGTCTCAACCTTTGTGGGGTCAACTGCTATACCTTCTCCGGATATAACGTGTCCGAGGAATCCAACTTCCTTCAACCAAAACTCACATTTGCTGAATTTGGCATATAACTGATGTTCCCTTAGTTTCTCCAAAACCAAACGCAAATGTTCCTTATGCTCCTCTTCATTCTTTGAATAAACTAGGATGTCATCAATGAACACTACGACGAACTTATCCAAAAACTCCATAAACACTTTGTTCATCAGGTTCATAAAATAGGCAGGTGCGTTAGTCAATCCAAATGACATAACGGTATACTCATACAGTCCATATCTCGTGGTGAATGCTGTCTTAGGTATGTCCTGCTCTCGAATCTTCAACTGATGGTACCCTGATCGCAAATCGATCTTGGAAAACACTTTAGCTCCTTGCAAACGATCAAACAGATCATTGATCATTGGCAGTGGGTACTTGTTCTTGATGGTTACTTCATTCAATCCTCGATAATCTACAAACATCCTTAATGATCCATCCTTCTTTTCCACTAGAAGTACGGGTGATCCCCAAGGCGAAGAACTTGGGCGAATGTAACCTTTATCCAATAACTCCTTAATCTGATTCTTAATTTCTACCAAATCCTTTGCTGGCATCCGGTATGGTCGCTTCGATATTGGGCCTGTACCTGGCAATAACTCAATCAAAAACTCAATGTCTCTATCTGGTGGCATGCCTGGTAATTCCTCAGGAAATACATCAGGAAAATCCTTTACCACTGGTACTTCCTCCTGCACGACTCCTGTTAGGCAATTCACTTGTGTCCTTTTTGGTACATGCCGAGATACATACTTGATCCTTCTTCCTTCTGGTGTGGTAAGCAAAATTGACTTACTAGCACACTCAATATTCCCTTCATACTTTGATAACCAATCCATGCCTAATATCACATCCAATCCTTGAGATTCCAATACTATTAGGTCTGAGGGAAACACATAGTTACCAATCCTTAATGATAACCGATCACACCATCGTCTAGCCATAAACTCCGCTCCTTGTGAGCTTACTAACATGGGTGACCTAAGGGCTTGGGTTGGCAGGTTATACTTATCCACAAATCCCCTTGATATGTATGAATGCGATGCACCAGTGTCAAAAAGAACGAGTGCAGTAAATGACTTAACCAAAAACTTACCGATTACTGCATCGGGCTGATCTTCAACCTCCTCCACATTAACGTGGTTCACCTGTCCCCTATTAAAAGGGTTCGGCTTCTTCCCAGAGCTTCCATTGCCATTTCCATTCTGGCCTTCCGGACATTCATTGGCATAATGTCCGGTCTTGGAACACTTGAAACAAGTGACTTGACTCGGGTCTCTCTTGGTTGGGGTCGATGGGATGGTCCGTTTCTGGCTGTTGCTTCCTCCATTCCCATTTCCATTCTTGTGGCCATTATGGTTGTGCGAGCTACCTCCTCCATGGGTGTGCTGAAACTTAAATCCCGGTTTAGGGGCAAAACGGGGCTTCTGCTGGGCTCCAGAGTTATACTTCCCCTGTCCATACTTCCTCTTGCGGTTCTCAATCTGCTGTTGCTTCCCTTCAATCATGATGGCACGATCTACCAACTCCTGGTAGTTGTTGAAACTTGCTACCATCAACTGCATGCTTAATTCATCATTCAATCCTTCCAGAAACTTCTCCTGCTTAGCTGCATCCGTAGCAACGTCATCTGGGGCATAACGTGCTAACTTACTAAACTCCTCCACATACTGGCCAACTGTCCTTCCTCCTTGGCGTAAGTTGCGAAACTCACACTTCTTTATGGCCATAGCTCCTGCTGAAACATGGGCAGTGCGGAAAGCTTGCTGAAACTGATCCCATGTGACAGTGTCAACTGGGTAAGTGGCTGTGAAATTCTCCCACCATGCAGCCGCGGGTCCGTCAAGCTGGTGAGCGGCAAACTTCACTTTCTCACCATCTGTGCATCCTGCAGTGGTCAACTCCCTTCCTATCTTGCGGAGCCAATCGTCTTCTACTATCGGCTCGGTGCTACTGGAGAACACCGGCGGGTTCAGCCTAAGGAAACGGGCTAAGTGGTCAACAGGTGGTGGTGGTGGTGGGTTGTTGTTGTTCTGCTGGTTCTGGACTAACATCTGCATCAATTGATTCTGCTGCTGGATCAACTGAGTGAGCTCCGGTGGGAATCCATTGTCACGTCTCGGAGGCATCTGAGGGTTTAGAAAAGACGAGATATAAGAATAGAGGGGGTCTAAAGGGAAAACACTACCCATATGCACATGAGGCAAAAGCACACAAAATCACTTCAATCAATCAAACAAGGGCTTACAAACGATCTAAATCTATCGCAAAAGTGCTCGACTATTGTTTACATGGGGGAATACTACTACTATCTGGTGGTCATCTAGAAATTTGAACCGGTGGAAGACTCCATAATATCTGCTCCAGCTTCGTCTTCAAGGTCGGGTTCACTTGGATCCGAATCGGTGTCGTCGATGATGATGTAGTTGTCCAGACATGCGATGTACTCGTCGTCCTCCTGGGATGCTAACTTCCTCTTGAGTTCTTCAATCTCTTGCTTAAGATCGCATGTGTCTTGCTAGAGCTACGATCTCGTCCATGTAGTCCTTGCGTGTAGACTTCAGTTCTCCTTCTAGCTCGATGATCCTTGCCTTTGCATTCTTCAACTCTATCATATCATTGCACATCTGGTTCTCGTGGCGTCGAATGTGCTAGTTTAACTCCTGGATGAAAGATGCAATGGATCTATCCTTCTTGGTGCTGACTAACTCCCATTGTTCATCTCGGCGTCCGCAAATCTGGTAGATAGTGTCCTTGAAGTCTTCTTGGTAAACTTCTCCAATGCGTCCTATGGTGATATGAGCTGCCATGCTCCTTCCTAGACTCCAGGTTGGTGCACTGAAAACACTATCTATAGGCTTCGTGATTGGCGCGAATGTCCTTCCCGGAACGTGAGCTTGAATCTTCCAGCGCTCCTCTTCAGGCAGAGTGGCGTTGAAGGTTCCCGTGAAGCTTGGTAATCCAATGTTCAGGTACTTGGTGACTTCCTTCAAGTGCAATCCAAAAGGTGTGCCTTCATCCGGTTGAGCGTACTTAATCTTCGCGTGTGTCATCCTAAAAGAGTAGAAAAGATGAGGAGTTAGAAAATGAGAAGAGAATGGTGATCTATGGATTTAACTTAGTGGTCGTGTCCTACAGTCAGCGTGTGCTCTGATACCATCTCTGTGGCGACCCGACCCGAATGGATCAAGTCTACTGTGCTCGGGTGTCATCCCTGGATCAGTAATGCTCACACCACACAGTACATCGAAGGATTTATAGCAGAGTGGAAATCACACACTTATTACATCGTTGTCTCAAATAGAACTTATTACAATAAAAATGGCTTAAGGCCATCTAATGACGATAACAGCGGAAGACTTAGAAAATAAATGGGTCCATCAACTCCAACGGCATCACTGAGTATAGAACCACGACCTAAAAGCACCTCAATCGTCGTCTGAAAAGTCTGCAACATGAGAAGTTGCAGCCCGAAAATGGGTCAGCACATGGAATATACTGGCAAAGTAACACATAGAGAGTAATGGAATGAAACAGCTATACTACATGCATATATGGCTGGTGGAAAGCTCTATGGTTACAGTTTTGCGTAAAGCCAGTTTTTCCCTACTGCAAAGGAATAAATTTATTTAACTATCATGGTGGTTGTTAAACA